>NC_133655.1:145049199-145253116 GCF_009905375.1 Apium graveolens
TTTTTCAACAAAAAATCAAAGCGGAACAAGTGAGCAACATAAGGTACTTCTTTGTTTTTCCATTTTTGCTTTACTGTTTTTGGTAATGCCTTAATTTTGGTGTTATTTTTTACATTTTAGCACTTTACATTAAATGTATATCCTTGATAATTTTGGTGAATTATGAGGGTCCACACCTTGATTATTTTGATGAATGCAGTACTAGTAAAATATAATGTATATCCTTATCCACTTAATACATTTATAAATCTAAACTTCTGTTGTGCCTTACAAATAGTTTCAAGTTAGCATGTAGCCATATTATTAATTTTATGCATCCGATTTTGAGCAGGAGACTCTTACTCTTCTTCCCAGTACATTTTTTCTTGACAGCTTTGTGAACTAAGTTTTGCGTCCGTAGCTTCGTAAATAAGAAAAGAAGACGGTACTATATATATTTAGAAGTACTAGATCTTATTCTGGTACTATATATAACTTTAAGAAAATGATCTGGCATTATATGTGCTCAAATTACGTTCATAGATGGTGCTATAAGTAGCCTCAACCATCTTATATTTAGAACCGTATTTGTGAAGGAATAATTTCACGTAAGAAATTTCATCAAATATAACATCAACCCTTCCATTTTTGCATCAGAGAGAAAGGGCCTAATCATCCGAGACAAACAAGGATGCTAGGTGCATAATGCAAGTTAATTATTATATTAACTTGTACTTTAGCATACAAGAAGTATATAATTGAATATAATATTACTTTTGAGTACTAACCTTGGTGCCTTGTAGCTTGTTGACTAGATCACTGTATGGTTCATTGTTGTCACCACTGTCATCCACGAAAGGAATAAATTCAGGTGCAAGCCTGTAATTTAATGAACCCAGAGTGGCTTTGGAAACTTCTATACAATATCCAGTGACATTATATGTCTTGTTGTTATTAATTTCTTGCACATCTAATTCCATAAAATTTGTTTTTTGGGAACCCCTATCCCCAGCTTCAGGCCCATTCCTGTCACATCCCGTCCTTCAGGCTTCTTTGTAGAGTCTCCAGGACTAATAACTGGTTTGAGAATACCAACAAATCCTTCTGAATAATCTATTCCATCCTTAGCTCCGCTATTATTTTACGGCTAAGATGGCTGGGACTACTAATAGTAAAAATTAAAATTACTCCAGATAAGGAGAAGTTAGTAACCAACTTCTAGATATAACTCCATCTGATCTGATGAACATCAAATTTGGTGTTGGACAAATAAACACCCTACTGGTATTAATAAGGCTATTTGTCTACTTGTGATATGAGTTTAATTCATTTTTCTCTCTATTTTCTATACATGTGGTTAGAGTTTGAGGTGTATCCGTAAATAACCTTTTGACATGCTATATTTGTGTTATATGTTTTCATGGGTTAAAGTTTCTACCATGGATTGTTAAAAAGGCTCACTTTCGGCAAAAATAATTTTACTTTTATATAAATTATACAAACTACCTCTCATCCCTGACCTTTATTTTGAATGATTTTAAGTGTAATATCAAGTTCATCATTAGGCTTAGGCAATCACTTGGATTTGTTTTGTAATAATTAATTGTACTAATGTTGAGTTTTCATTTCAGTTTTCATCAGTGCATCATTAGGCTTAGGGAATTGCTTGTATTTATCTAGCACTGCCATTAGAGTGTATCTCTGTATCTGTAGTGTTAGTGTCGAGCTACTTCAAGCCTCGGATAACTACAACCGTTGACCATATTGGTAAGAGTTTTAGGAGCTGTATAATTAGTGTTTGCGTTGACATAATTTCATCCTTCTTTTTCAAATTTGTCCTGTTAACACAGATAACTCATGTTGTGTGCTAATAACTTTTTATAAATTATGCAGTAGCACAATTTACGATCTCTATGTTCTTGTGTTATTCATGTCTTAACAATACAGGTAGATGAAGCATTAAAGATGTACGAGTAAATAATGAAAGAGAAATTTATGTACATTCGGTACTGGAACGTGTTAGATAGTGAGTACATTGAAATATAACACAAGGGGTGAATGTGTTTCGTTGAATTTAAATTAGCTTTGAAAGTATTTGGCGTAAATTGAACAAAGCCGATATGAACTTGTAGAGATAAATGGTTTAACGGTAAGCACACAAACAAGACATCAAAAACTCACATGATTGTATTAATCAAATTTATTTTTCTACAAATATATGTTCTTAAAAATAAGAACTCAGCTACAAATCTTGAGAGAGAATACAAGATATTTTCTAGATCTGTTTTTGGTACTTCTAAACTAAGGACACATGCATGCTTTATAGACAAACAACATGGGTTTACAGAACTTGCACTAAAATGTACTAACACATTTTCTAAAGCTATCTTGTCTATTTCTATTTCTGGTATTATCAAATCTGTGCAGAATCTTGTAGGTTTGTGACCATCCTTTGTCCAGCAAATCTTGGCCTTTCATCTTGTATTCTTCAAGCTGCTTTTGTAGACTTTCCAATTCAGTGAATGAATTTTTTGTTGACTCATAATCTTGAATCTTCCAGTTATTTGCACTTGGTAATATGAGATAGTTTGTCGACATCTCTTTTGTTCTGCAGAGATGTCATATATCGATAAGTATAATGACTTATCGATATCTTAAGTTCTCTACATGTGTTTTTGACTTGTCGAGGTCTCCAGTTCTCTACAGGCAGAATGACTTGTCGATATCTCCAGTTCTCTACATATGCTTTTGACTTGTCGATATTTCTCATTCTCATATGCTTTTGACTTGTCGATATTTCTAATTCTCTATATGAAGAAATGACTTGTCGATATCTCCGGTTCTCTACATAGACTTTTTGACTTGTTGATATCTGAGATCTCTACATACATGTTGACTTGTCGATATCTCTTTAGACTTCTCTATAAGTCATTTTAAACTTCTTAACAGACTTCTTAATATCCCATGATCTGTGACTTGTCGATATCAGACTTAGAACATTTTTCTTAGAACAATATTATTCAAATCTAAGCTGCTACACTTTTCATTGAGGCATGATCGGGAATTGATCTTCTTCCAGAGTTTATTCCTTAGCTTGAAGGTTGTTCACAGAAAAATCCTCTAATCTAATCTACTTAACATTTTTACACACACAAGGAATACAATTAGTAATTACAAATATAGATTATCATACAACTTATCCTTAGGGTTGTCAATATGATTTAGTCTTGTTATATACAGGCATGTCTTGCACAACATTCCCCCCAATTTATGAGAAGATTGCTTGTCATAAATTCATTCCTATAATAAGACTAACCACAAGCTAAAATCAAATACAATAAGACTGACAAGTTTATAAAGTATAATTTTATACATCTTGCAGATACATCAATAATGAGTTACAAAACATATCTAAATTTCTCATTACCAGGTTCTTTTCTAATAAGGTCCTTGAGTTTGACTAGTACTTCAAGTTCTTCAATAATCCCAGTCCCTCTTAGAGCTTCCACTAGTTTGAGCCATTTAGCTAATGAGGAATTATTGAGAAGATGAATCATGTATCTTGAAAACCTGCTTGTCTTAATGTTCATTAAATGTCCATCTTTAGATACCCTACTCAACCCCCTTGCCTTTAGTTCATTTGATCTTTGTTCAAACATTTCAATCTCCTTATTATATTTCCTTTCTCTTTCCCCCTTTCAGCCTTTTCCCTTACATGCCTTATATTCGTCTCTCTCAATCTTTCATCCAGCACAACCTTCCTCATCCTTGTACATGAATCCCTTACATCCATCAAATTTATTACTCTCTCCAATTCTGTAGTTGAAAATGTTTCAATAACTTCTCTATTCCGCAAAATGAAGGTGTCATATTTGTAGTAGATCTTGACTTCTCCTAAAGTAATAACATAAACTTTGACTATCTCCTTAGCTAACTATTGGTGATAATCATCATCTGATGTGCTCTCAGAAATCGGTTGAAAGTCATTTTGATTACAGAAATTCGAAAGAGCACCAGTTTCAGCTTGAATTTCTCTTGATTTTCACCCTGCAGTCTTGAAGTGAGTTCTCGTTGGAGGCTTGAATGAAGATAGTTTAGATATTTTCTTAAGTGAGGTTTGGCTAGCAGTGATAGGGATTTTGAGTAGAGAGTTAGCAATTGACTTGTATAGGTACTTGGGTTTATGGGTTTGGATTGATTGAATTGTGTTTGGCTAGGCTTTTGAGTTTGGGTTGGCTGAGCTTTTGATGTTTGGATTTCTGGAGTTTTCTGAGTCTTCTTCTTGTCTTCCACATCCTTCTTCCTTTTTCCTTCATTCTTCCCCTTATTCACTTTAATTCTTTTTGTCATCTACCTTGCTACTACTAGTTTTGCTAGAATGACTTAGATTTGAGGCAGAAGATTTGTGCTAATCTTGTTTCTGCTCATCATCATCCAAATCATCTTTTGTATTGATTTGAGCTCTTGGTAGCATGGCTTCAGCATTTTTTAAGTATCTGCCAATAATTTTCAACATCTCCAAATCTTCAAATGTCTTGATTTTCTTTGTCTTCAAGCAGTTTCCAAGATCATCAACGGCTTATTGTTCCCTATGACATAGTACTTTGGAGTCTGAATATGTTTGCACCTTTTGGTATTTGGACAGATGTAGGCTACTCCCTTAATTGGATGTAGGTAGGCTTCAGGAAATGCACCTATTTGACCCTTTCTGAGCTCATTAATCAAGAGAGTGTCCTCTAGAATCACCACATTCACTTTGTTGATGAAGATATCCAGCTCAAATGCTCTTCTTGATTTAATAAAGACAGAGACACATGTATACACCTGTCCATACCTGATTCATTGACAATCACCCTCTTTTCCCTGCTAATTCGTCTGATCACCAACACCACCCTCCGGAAATTAATATTTTTAACCACAGTTTTCTTGTATGTAAAATGGTTGAAATTTAGATAGACTCTCAGGGCTTCTAGAAATTCATCAAATTCCTTGTCAAGGCAAGGTCCCTCAGCTGTCATCTTGAGTCTATCCAAACCAAAATCATCTTTATTTTGACTTGAAACTTCGCTGGATTTTATCTTGGACTCCATCTCCCCTTAGTCTTGTCTCAATCTCGTAAGGAAACACTAGGCGAAGTTGAAGAAGTGGAAAACGAAGTTTTTGAAGAAGAGGAAAAAGTTGAAGAAGAAGTTTTTGTTAGTCCCTTAACAATATAGCAAGAATTACAGAAGGGGGGTTGAATGGAATTCTTAAATCTTTTTCTTGAAATAAAAATGTTCAACTCGATTATGGATATATTTATTTTGATTAGCACAATGCGGAATGTAAACTTGAATGAATCAAAACATAAGTAATTAAAAACAAGAGTCTTTAAAAACTTTCTGGTGGATTTAAACAATTCCACCAGAGATATATTTAATATATCGAGAGGACTCTGTGTACAAAAATGCTCACAGCTGCTTACACAAAATAGAACTGCTAAGAACACAGGAAATGCTAAAGATAGTGCTTACAAAGATTTCTCCGTTGTTGTTTCTTAGCTATCTCGGTTATTTTTTTTATTTGCTACTCTCTTGGTTTATATATTACCAAGATTACAAAGTCAAAAGAACTGAACAAATATAAAATCTAACAGTCTTGATCTTTGCTGCTTTTCGTCCTCTATTACCCAGTTAATGGGCTTCCACAGTGTACTTGTATCCAACTCAACGGCTGTGTGTCAGCTTTCACTGTTCAACTGATGTTTGAATCTTGATATGATCATCTGTCGACTTTCAGATCATCCGTCGATGACTTAATTGATCATCCGTCGACTGCTATGTTAAACATCCATTGATAGTCATTTGATCATCCGTCAAAGCTTTGTTAAGCATCCGTCGGTAGCTATTTTGGCACTTGACTTCATTTCACTTATACAGAATTACAAGACATTGCTTATGTACAGTTAATCAACCTATTTTGCATATCTAGTTAAAGTCAACATGACTTATATGCTTCTCCAGATTCTATACAAAGGTGCATACAACACTGTGCTACAAACTTATTATTACATAAGCTACTCACTCGATGGATAATAAGTTAATCATCCGTCGGGTCTATAATGAGTTATCCGTCGGGACTATAATTCTTATCCGTCGAGTGCTACATTATTTCACTAAGTAAAATCTACTTAGATGTTTTGTTTAGGTAATCATCAAGTACACAACATATTCACAACAATCTCCCCCAATTTATGTCTACTGGAATTGTAGCCATAAATTAAGAGATACTTGATGATAACAAAACATCCTAAACATATATCTTTAAAGATAAGTAGATAAAACTGAAAGTGCTTCAATTTAAACAAAAATGTACAAGGTTTGGCTCACAGTCAGTTCAAGATGCTCCTCTAGTCTGAGCAGATTTTTCTAGATTCTTGAAGGTCTGGATCTTCTTCCAAGCTTTCTGTTGTTTTCTTCAATTTGATTCTGGAGCTGTCTGTGGAATTCTAATTCATCAGATTCTGAGAGATCTAACATTTCTTGCATTTCCAAGAGAGTCTCATTGCTAGAGATACTCAATTGGTCATCTAATCCGAAGAATCTTCTCACACCCTTGTCATCCATGAATTCCATCAGCCAGTAGGGCCTTAGATGTACTCTTCTCCCTGTGTATGGGATGATAAGAGTTTTGGGTAGTGCATCTTTGGCTCTAACACTCCTTAGCTCTTCAATCTTCTTCAATACTAATCTTCTTGCAGTTACATTGAACCCAAAGTTTTTCTTGAAGGATGAATAGACTTTGATCAACACAGCTTGGATTTTTTGAAGTATCCTGTGAAGATGCCACTGAATCTCCCTTCCCCCTTTGTACTTGAACACCAACCTTTCAGGTAGGTTTCTGTATGCATCAATCGCCCTTACCTCATCCAGCTCCTCCAGATAAAGGTTTAGATCTGAGAATTCTTTGATGTCACACAAGTACAAGTAGTCTCCCCTGTTGACCTTGGGTTGAGCTTTGACTACTGACTTGGATTTGAGAGGTGACAGCTTCACTTTCTTGACTGCCCTTGATTTTGTCCTTCTTGGCTTAGTAAGAATTGGCAAGTTGAAGTCAGGAATTGGTAATTTATCCCACTCTATTGGCTCATCCTTTGGCACAATAGGCTCTCCATGTATGTTCCTGTAGGGGTCCACCACCCTTATGTCTTCAAACACCACAGAGGGCTTTGATGCTTGAGTTTCAGCTTGAGTGGATTCCTTTGGAAATTGATCTTCCAATTCCTTGTCAACAACATCCAACTTTCTTTTTGTTCTTTTAGCCAGTTCTTTCTTTCTCGGGGATTTCTACTGTTTTTCAATCTTCTTCTCTGATTCAGTAGCTTGAGATGGTTGAGAGGGAATTTGTTGAGAAGAATTCACAGCCTGTAGCTTGGCCAAGATAGCAAACTGTTCTTTCTTTTGTTTAGACTTCTTTGCATCTAGAGCAGCTTGCCTCTTTTCCTGCTTCAATCTGGCTTTTTCTTCTTCCTTTGCATGAGCAAATTATCGATGTCCAGCTACCACACAAATTTCCTTCCCATTTCTGAATATCTTTGCAATTCTCTTTCTTGAGGCTAAATCAGCTGGATCTTTGTAGAGGAGAATAGATCTTGACAAAAGCTTCTTTTCATCAGGCTTGGGTGTCTCATACACAGAATCCATAGGGTTCTTCAAAGATAACTTTGGATAGTTTGCCCTTGGTTTAAGAATTATCTCAGCCTTTATAGTCTTGATGCAGGAAGATTGTCCTTTCTCTAAATAGTTCATGCTCGTCTCATTTACACTGATTGGCTTGACATGAGAGTGATGGATGGATGACTGATCTGGTTCCTTGACTAATTGAAACTTTTTCTGTATTTCCTCATCAATCTTTTTCCAGTTGATCAGAGTCAACTCTCCTTTATCAGCATCTTTCAAATTTGCTGCTGCTGCATTTATAAGATCTATACCATCTGCAACTGGTGGCTTGGAGATAGTAATTGAAGGTGCAATTACTTTGTTGATTTGAACTAGAAGTTTCTCCCCCTCAGTTGGTCCTTTCTCCCCCTTACTTGATTCTCTCTCCCCCTTTTTGTTATCATCAAGTGGAGGAGTTAGGCCTTGTGCTTTAGCCAGTTGCATAAGAAGATTTGTCTGAGTCTGTTGATTTTGAAGAAGTAGAGCCACTGAATTCTCAATAACCTGAACTTTGTTCTCCAACTTGGCTATCTTCTTGTCAGAATCTGATTCTCTCCTTAATCTTAGTAATAGATCATGCATGGTACCATATGGCATTATTGAATCCAGCTTCTCAGAGTTATATGTCTTTAAGTCAGCTATCTCCTTTTTCAATTCATCCACACTAAGATTCTGTCTTGAGTGTTGGATCTTCATTAAATGTAAAGAGTCTAGGTGAGCTTGAAGAATAGCCTTGGTACCAGCATCTGAAGCTTCCTGAAGGGCCTGCTGAATAGCTATTACTTGTTTTACCAAAGACACCTCAAATTGCCCTGGTGAAAATTCCTTTGCCCATGCCCATTTATGTAAACTGAAAGCAGAACTTGGGCCTTCAGCTCCCCCTAAGTTCATGCTTCCATCGAAAGAACCAGAGTCATCATCATCAGAATTTACTCCAAATTCTTCAGATGGCTCTCCAGCTTGAGAAGGCATTCTGTTCACAGCAGCTTTATCTCTTTGAAGAGATTCTGTGGTGTGCACTAAATTTAAAGTCTGCTCTGCCTCCACATTGCCCTGAGCAGCCAACAGTTGATAGGCTGAAACAGGGTGAGTAAAAGTGTCAGCATCCAAGGAAATGTTATCAATTACAGCTTTGTAATGTTGCTGAAATTGTCTTTCCTTTTCAGCATCATCCACAATCATTGACTCACTAGCAATGGCTGGTTCCATCCTTATTTCTCCAGTACCTGCCTTTCTCTCATATTCTCTCTTTTGTTGCATTAGGGTCTCACCCTAGCTCCCCACCCTCACACCCTCACCTTCACCTACTAAGGTGGGACTCCTCTCACTCACTTTTGCCAATCCTGAATGAATGGATTGCTGAGATTCACTCTTTTCCTCTCCTTTTGCCTGGGAGCAACCCAGCCTCTCACTCAATGCACTCTCCTCTCTCAGTCCTAAGAGTGATTGTATTACCACCAAATCTTCTGCACTTGAAATTATTGAAGTTTGAAGTTGTGCAGAGACACTCGACGGATAAGTGATATCCGTCGGGTGAGTGGTAAAGCTATCCGACGGATAACTGCTGTTAAGCTTATCCATCGGGATACAATCACTACTCGACGGATGAGCAATATCCATCGAGAGAGTAGAAATGAATGAGGTGGGAAGAGAAACTATTGTTGACTCTGTGTTGATTGAAGTTATTTGAGGCACAGATGTCACAATAGAATTAGAAAGAATTGGCAAGTGAGCCAACAAATCATCTAAAAGATGATGCTCACTTGCACTAGATTTTGGCTTCCCCAACAGAGTTAAAGAAGGGGAATCAGGAATTGAAGTGTTTATCATGTCCACTTCCAGTGAATTAGTTGGTGAGTATTGTGTTTCTGTGGCTTCTATTATGAGAGATTTTGGCTGTGACTCCACATTTATTGGAGCCACATCAATCTGAATTTGAGGTGCAGGGACTGTGTCTTTAGCACCAGTTTGCACTAAGTGTGTGCCTTGTGCATCCCCAGTTGTTTTGGATTTCTTCTTTCTAGTGTAGGTTTGGTGTGAGCTTGTGTCCCTAACTCTCTTGGCCTGTGCTCTTGGATGAGAGCTTTGTTCAATAGCCACATTCTTTTGGGAGGATGCAGCTAGAAGTGAGCTTTTGTCCTTTTTAAGCACTACAGTTTGTTGGGAAACTGCAGTGTGGCTAGGCTGGGATTCACTCAACTCTCCAACCTTATCCTTGGGGTTTCTTTGTGAAAGGAATATGTCCTAAGTCCAATCATGTATTAGGATTTAGGAATAACTTTTATGTAATCTGTTTTGATTTCATTGATATTAATAAAAGACTTGTTTTGTTTTTATTACGGGCTTTATCTATTTAAGTGTTTAAATAAGATATACCATAGTTTAGAGTAAAACTTTTTATGGATTATGATGAGATCATAATAGTGAGACCTAAAAAGATGATAACTCTAAACTTAAATAGTTCCTGGTCATAGGATTACTAACTGGTAATTAATAATCCGCAAAGATCGGTACATACTATGCTTGCTTCATTATGAAGGATGTCTGTTCTCATAGACATTTGTGTGGTGACACTATAGCTAGTATGTAGGTGCTTATTATAGAATAAGTTCACTGAACATGACTCGCACAGCTGAACAACTGATGGAGTTCACTCACGTGTCAGCAGTTGTTCACATAGTGATAGTTGTACAAGTATCCTTAGACTTGAGGTCATCATAGTCATCTTGTGTACACTGAACTATGCTTTGGTTTAGTTCTTAGTCTCCAGGGACAATTTTTAGGGCTCTTCTGGGTATAGGAATTTGTACACGAAGATAGTGTATGATCAATAAAGGATCTACCCCTTCCAGTGAAGGAAGCGAATGTTCAAGGCTGATCCACTTATGCTAGTTCAGGAATCTCTGGCCAGAGTGAATGAAATTAGAAAGGAGTTTCTAATTTGCATAGAACTACGCATAGTAAATGGTAAGCAAGTGATTAAATTAGATAGGCTTGACACGAGATCCATGCCTTGTATTTAATCGGGACATTGTAGGGTAGAAGGAGTTTATTGTACGGTAACTATTCACTGAATAGGTTCTTGATATTCTAAGCAGTGAATTCATATTATCCGGATAGTCGCGATATGCTGAGAAGTATCCCTCACGATGTAGAATAAATGTGATTAATTAATTAATCATATTTAATAAATTAGAGAATTTATATAAATAATGATAAAATAGTTTTATTATTATTTATTTCTACTACCGGCTTAATATTGAACCTACGGGGTCACACCATAAAAGGAGAATAATTTAATGGTGGAGGAATTAATTAATAATGGCTAATAATTATTTATTTGTGAAATAAATAATTAATTGGAAAATTTAATAATTGATTAAATGAGATTTAATTGATTATAAATTAATTAAGAAAATTTCTTAATATTATTAATTAAGGATTTAATTTTTGGAAATTAAATCAAGAGAGAGAATTATTTCTAAAGTGTTTAGAAAAAGGATTAATAATTAAAAGGTGCTTTAATTATTAATGAGAATAATAAATGGGATAATAATAATATTATTTATGGGAAAATTTCAGCTGAAAATTTTGCCTATAAATACACTATTATAGACCCTAATTTTATTCGAACCCACATCAAACACAAAACCCAAAAAGTTTGGAAAACCCAATTCTCTCCACCTCCTTCCTCCTCCTTAACATCGTTTTCTTGGTGGATACCGGTGGAGTGCTTCACACTTGAGGAGCAACTGCTAAGGATCTCTGATCGTTGTCTCCGAATTATTTTAAAAAGTTAGATTCGATCCCTCGAATTTTTATTCACGATTTATATGCTTTTATTTGGATTTTTGTATGTGTAAAAGTGTTTTGCCATGCCCCGTTGCGTTAAAAATCCAACATTGGTATCAGAGCATAGGTTGTATGCATATAGATCTGTGGTAAAAATTTCAGAATTTTATGTGCTTGTATGAATTAATTATGATTTTTACAAGTTATATTATGAATTAATTTTGTTTGATGAGAAATCATTTCTCAGAATAATTTTGAATGTTGATCTGGGTTCTACAAGTGTTGTAGATCGTCTGGGTATTTTTTTCATAATTTTATGATGTGTAGATTTTTTATTATGAATTTTTGAAATTCTTGCAATTAAATTCGTAATTAAATAATCATATATATAAAAATATAAATTGTAAGTATGTTTGTATATATCTGCTGCTTTTGTCTGCTGTTTGTCTGATGCACAGAAAGAAAGAGAAGTCAGGTACACAGATGTCTGTCATGCACGCAGTTCGAGACAGAAAAGCAACGGCGGCTATAAAAAAATAAAATAAAATATAGGGGTGTAACGCATTCTGGGAATGCGTTACACACCTGTGGCGCATTCACGGAATGCGTTACACCCTTTAATGGCTTAAAAGGGGTGTAACGCATCACCGGAATGCGTTACAGGGCTTGTAACGCGTTCCTGTAATGCGTTACAGCCCTCTGTTGATATTAAAATTGATTTTCTGGGAGTTTCGTAACTCCGTTTTGGGCGTGCAATATACCGTTGGATTCGTTTTTCCGAGACAGATCTAATGGAGTGATCAATTTTAGTTGGTATAAAAGTTTTGAACTGTTTATATTTCCATGAAGTGTTTTAAAGCTCTTTTTGACTGTTTTAATTGCTTTTAAATGCTTCATGTGATACATAGAGATGTATAATGCTTAGACTAATGTGCTAGATGATTTAACATGCCTACCTTGATGTTTATTCATGTTGATATATGTGATATATGCTTAGTTTATCATGCGATGATAGATTTAGGTGAACTTAAATGAACATAAGGCGTTTGTTAGACAACCTAGTATAGTGAAATTGTTTCATAACCTTAAGAATAATATTATGAATACAATCATGAGATCTTATGTTTGTGAAACACGTAATTGAATATGAATTTTCGATATGAGAGAAAGGATGATTCTGTCAACAACAGATTTCTATCTGGAAGAAAGGGTTATTAAGTGACGCCTCTTGACAATGCTCCACCCGATCTGGGAATCATCTGATTATTGATTATTGATTTGAAATATTTAATTTAAAAGGAAGAATCTCTTTATAATATGATTATGATTGTAACGTAATATAATCCCTCTAAAATTAAATAATATCAAGTAGTAATTGGCCTATGATACAACGGGCTTGTGTCGGTCATAGCCTTCCAACATGATAGAAAAGTAGTTCTTATTTTTGAATCATTGTCGGTTCGTGCTACAGCCGAGGGCTTTGATTTCGAAATAAGAAATACTTGTCTATTACATAGAGATGTGTACTTTGAATAAGAATCTAAAGGTTGGTACGTGCTACAACCGTGGGCCTTTGGGGACTGATTCAACTGTACGGAATGTTGGGTTAGACTTGACTTAGAATATTGAGTTTATCGTGCTACAGCCGAGACTCAATTATTCAAGAGGCTAAAGTTTGATTAGGGAATAACATGAGATATAATTGACAAGAGTTGTTTGCCTATTGAACATTACATGGTGGTTCGTGCTACAGCCGGGGTCGTGTAATGGAATGTAGGATCCCTATTCCCACTAGCATTATGAATGCTTAATTTTTCACGTAGGGGGTTGAATAAATTAGGAAAACTAGTGGGAGCCACTTATGAATAAAGACCCGATTCATATAGTGTTTTGAAATAAAATTGAATATTTGCTAAGTGTTGTTATGTGTTTACCATTTACAGATTTACTTTGTACGTTATGTCTTCTGCACTATCACTCAGGAGCATACTAGATGCTCACAAATTGACTGGTCCTAATTATGCTGACTGGCTTCGAAACTTGAGAATTGTTCTCAGGATTGAGAAGCTGGAATACGTGATTGACTCACCTAAGCCTACTGAACCTGCTAGTGATGCACATAATGATGAACATGTTGTGTATCGTAAGTGGATAGATGATGCAAATGTTGCTCAATGCATCATGCTAGCTTCCATTAACATTGAGCTACAGAAGCAACATGAGCATATGGATGCTCACACTATCCTCATGCATCTACAAGAGTTGTATGATGTGGCAGGGAGGACAGCTCAATATGAGATATCGAAGGAGCTGTTCGGTTGTAGGATGTCTGAGGGATCATCTGTGAATGACCATGTACTTAAGATGATCAATTTGATTGAACGTCTTGGACAACTTGGTTTTGCCATGGATGGGGAGCTGAGCCAAGACTTGGTCTTGCAATCGCTTCCGAGTTCGTTCTCGCAGTTTGTTGTGACTTTCACATGAATAAGTTGGATGTCAGCCTGCCTGAACTCCACAACATGTTGAAGACTGCGGAATCGAATTTTCCCCCTAAGAAGAGTTATGTTCTTCTAATTGGTGAAGGTTCCAATCCTAAGAAAAGGAAGAGGAACTCTTCCAAGAAGAAGAAAGTAGGTGAAGAAAAGCCGGTTCCACCAAAAGCTGAAGACCCCAAGAGCAAAGTTGTTTGCTTTCACTGTAACAAGGTGGGGCACTAGAAGAGTAACTGCAAGGTTTACCTTGCAGAATTGAAGAAGAAGAAGGGTAGTGAGACTACCGCTTCTGATTCAGGTATGTTCATGATAGAAGTGAATATGTCATTAAATCAAATTTCTACTTGGGTATTAGATACCGCCTGTGGTTCTCAAATCTGCAATTTGTTGCAGGGACCAAGGAGAAGTAGGACTCTTGAGGAAGATGAGGTGATTCTACTGATGGAAATGGAGCAAGAGTTGCTGCTGAAGATGTAGAATCATTTCATTTACATATGCCTACGGGCAAGATTATTGTTTTAAATAATTGTTATTTTGTTCCCTCGATTGTGAGGAATATTATTCCCATGTTAGACTTGGCTGGATTTTCATTTATTATTGAGAATAATGAATGTTCTATTCTTAGAGATAATATTCTTTATGGACGTGGTACTTTAAATAATGGTCTGAATATATGTGACATAATTTACTTCAGATTGAACAAACTAATAAAAGAAAAGGGATGATGAAAATCTCACTTCGTTGTGGCACTGCAGTCTCCATTTAGTAGACATGGAGAGAGGGCTGCAAATTTGCTAGGAATGGTACACACAGATGTATGTAGACCGATGTCTACGCAAGCCATGGGTGGATTTTCATACTTCATTACTTTCATAGATGATAGATCTAGATTTGGATATGTGTTTGATGAAACACAAGTCTGAAGCCTTTGAAAAGTTCAAAGAGTATAAGTATGAAGTGGAAAAACAACCAAACATAGTATTATAATTCTTCGATTAGATCGAGGTGGTGAATACTTGAATGGAGAGTTTCTGGATTATCTCAAAGTAAATGGTATAGTCTCCCAGTGGACTCCTCCAGATTAGTATCTGAAAGGAGATATCGAACTTTGTTAGACATAGTTCGGTCCATGATGAGCTATGCAAATCTTCCAGTATTCCTATGGGGTTATGCATTGGAAACCTCAGCATATTTACTGAATAAGGTGCCTTCCAAATCTGTTCCTCAAACTTCATATGAGATATGGAAAGTAAGGAAATCGAGTTTTAAACACGTTAAGATTTGGGGATGTCCAGCTTATGTCAAGTAAGTTGACCCAGATAAGCTGGAATATCGATCCGTAAAATGTAGTTTTGTGGGATATCCTAAAGAGACTTTAGGGTATTACTTTTACACTGATCATCGGGTGTTTGTCTCCAAACATGCTATCTTCTTGGAAAAGGAGTTTATCCTAGAAGGAAACAGTGGGAGCAAAATTGAACTTGATGAAGTTCAAGAAGCACAAACTACTACAGATCGAGTGGAAACACCTATTCTGACTGAACAACCTTTTATGGAATAGCCCATTCATAGATCAGGGAGATTGTCTCGCCAACCTGAGAGGTAATATGGCCTTGTCATTGAGAATGACAATGAGTTGTCGATCATTGATGATGACGACCCTGTGACCTATAATGAGGCTATGAGTAGTATTGACTCAGAGAAATGGCGTAGTGCCATGAAATCCAGAATGGAATCTATGTATACGGTATACAAAAGATAGATTATTACAGATGGCCAGGTGGAGACCTATAAGGCCAGGCTTGTGGCAAAAGGATTCAAACAAAGGCAATGGATTGACTTTGATGAAACCTTTTACCTGTAGCCCTGTTAAAATCAGTTCGGATTTTGCTTGCGATTGCTGCTTACTACGACTATGAAATCTGGCAGATGGCCAGATGGTTTTCTTTCCAAGGGAAATGAAAAACTAGTGTGTAAGCTGCTGCGAACCAAAGGTGGTTTAAAGCAGGCTTCTCGAATGATGGAACATTCGTTTTGATGAGACAATCAAAGAGTTTGATTTTATAAAAAAAACAAAGATGAACCATGAGTCTACAAAAGGGTTAGTGGGAGCGTGATAACATTTCTTGTATTGTATTAAAATTGAGTTGACACACATAACAACATAGCAGACCCACTCACAAAGCTACTTTCTGAAAGTCACTTTGATCGTCATAAAGACAAGATGGGTATTAGATACCAGAATGATTGGCTTTAGTACAAGTGGGAGATTGAAAGGAATATGTCCTAAGTCCAATCATGTATTAGGATTTAGGAATAACTTTTATGTAATCTGTTTTGATTTCATTGATATTAATAAATGACTTATTTTGTTTTTATCACGGGCTTTATCTATTTAAGTGTTTAAATAAGATATACCATAGTTTAGAGTAAAACTTTTTATGGATTATGATGAGATCATAATAGTGAGACCTAAAAAGATGATAACTCTAAACTTAAATAGTTCCTGGTCATAGGATTACTAACTGGTAATTAATAATCCGCAAAGATCGGTACATACTATGCTTGCTTCATTATGAAGGATGTCTGTTCTCATAGACATTTGTGTGGTGACACTATAGCTAGTATGTAGGTGCTTATTATAGAATAAGTTCACTGAACATGACTCGCACAGCTGAACAACTGATGGAGTTCACTCACGTGTCAGCAGTTGTTCACATAGTGATAGTTGTACAAGTATTCTTAGACTTGAGGTCATCATAGTCATCTTGTGTACACTGAACTATGCTTTGGTTTAGTTCTTAGTCTCCAGGGACAATTTTTAGGGCTCTTATGGGTATAGGAATTTGTACACGAAGATAGTGTATGATCAATAAAGGATCTACCCCTTCCAGTGAAGGAAGCGAATGTTCAAGGCTGATCCACTTATGCTAGTTCAGGAATCTCTGGCCAGAGTAAATGAAATTAAAAAGGAGTTTCTAATTTGCATAGAACTACGCATAGTAAATGGTAAGCAAATGATTAAATTAGATAGGCTTGACACGAGATCCATGCCTTGTATTTAATCGGGACATTGTAGGGTAGAAGGAGTTTATTGTACGGTAACTATTCACTGAATAGGTTCTTGATATTCTAAGCAGTGAATTCATATTATCCGGATAGTCGCGATATGCTGAGAAGTATCCCTCACGATGTAGAATAAATGTGATTAATTAATTAATCATATTTAATAAATTAGAGAATTTATATAAATAATGATAAAATAGTTTTATTATTATTTATTTCTACTACCGGCTTAATATTGAACCTACAGGGCCACACCATAAAAAGAGAATGATTTAATGGTGGAAGAATTAATTAATAATGGCTAATAATTATTTATTTGTGAAATAAATAATTAATTGACAAATTTAATAATTGATTAAATGAGATTTAATTGATTATAAATTAATTAAGAAAAGTTCTTAATATTATTAATTAAGGATTTAATTTTTGGAAATTAAATCAAGAGAGAGAATTATTTCTAAAGTGTTTAGAAAAAGGATTAATAATTAAAAGGTGTTTTAATTATTAATGAGAATAATAAATGGGATAATAATAATATTATTTATGGGAAAATTTCAGCTGAAAATTTTGCCTATAAATACACTATTATAGACCCTAATTTTATTCGAACCCACATCAAACACAAAACCCAAAAAGTTTGGAAAACCCAATTCTCTCCACCTCCTTCCTCCTCATTAACATCGTTTTCTTGGTGGATACCGGTGGAGTGCTTCACACTTGAGGAGCAACTGCTAAGGATCTCTGATCGTTGTCTCTGAATTATTTTAAAAGGTTAGATTCGATCCCTCGAATTTTTATTCACGATTTATATGCTTTTATTTGGATTTTTGTATGTGTAAAAGTGTTTTTCCATGCCCCGCTGCGTTAAAAATCCAACACTTTGATGTTCACCCCTTCCCTCACCTATCTTACCCTCCTTCACACTCCCCTCTTTGGTTTTGGTAGATTTTTGAACTGGTACCTTTTGAGAGATACCAGAGGGGGTTTCTTTGATTTGGATTTAGAAATTGCAGTTGTTTTGGCAGCTTTGGTAGGCAACTGTTTGGTCATTGTAACAGTTGCCATAGCTATGCCTGAAGTCAAAGAAATAGAAGAGATTGGAATAGTTGAGGGTCTGGATGAACTTACCTCACTTACCTGAGGTGTCAGCATTACAGGAAAATAGAACATTGGCACATCCTTGTGATGGTTGGCTCTGTTCAAGTCTGCAATGATTCTTCTCTCTTGAACCCAACAAGCTAATTTGTTGTTTGGGTTCTCAAGTTCAATCTCTTGACAAAGATGGTTAGCCAAAAGCATAAAAAATCTAGCATAGTAAATATTCTTTCCTCTTTTGGCTAAGTCACCTAGTTTAAAACCTAACTCATACACAACAAGGTCACTGAAATTGTAATATTTGTCTGTAACTAGCATGTATAGCATGTTAAGCATGGAAATGTTCACAGAATCAAAATTACTGATTTTTCCAGAAAAGACTTTAGTTACTACATCACACAAGTAACTCCATTCCTTCCTAAGACCTAGTCTTCTAATTTCACTTAGTTTTGTAGTAGGAAGTGTATAATGAATGGAATTGAGCATATTGACAATATCAGTGTCAGTGTGTGGTGCAGTTACATTATCATCAGGAATCTTGAAACATGCTTTTATGACATCACTATTGATACAGAAATCATTACCTTTGATGGTTAGAGTGATGGTTTTGTCAGTAGAGTTATAGATTGCTGTTGTCCACATCTCCTCAACAACTTCACAATAAATTGTGGGTGATTCCAGCATGGCAAAACTTAACTTGCAGTTGTTCACGAAGTCCATCATCTTATGATAGTCTTCAGATTGCTGAATCCCCTTATTGACCAAGGCAGTGAAGTTGTTCTCCTCATAGATGAACTCAGTCTGTGACATGATCTTAACTACGGGTGCCATTGTTAGAGAAGAAAAGCTTGAAGAGAAAGAGGATTTTTGCTTGAGAGAGAATGAAGTAACACAGTTGAATTTGAGAATGATAAAAAAAATGATTAGAATGAAATAAGCTTTTATACTTTACTCAAAATCAACTGATAAAAATAATAAAGAGAAGTAAATTACCCAATAGAAATTGTCTAAAATAGCCATTTTAAAATAAGCTGTAAAAAATCCACCCATTATCCGCCGTGTAATGCTTACAAACTGTAAGTATACTCGATAAATTAATGTTCAGGGAATTAACGGTTAAGATTTAGACACTTCGACGGATGAGGATAAGTTGATATCCGTCGAGCTTTAAAATACTCCAGAAAAGTAATTGATTTTTATTTACAATTTGTATATCGACGGATGACTCAACTCGATGGATAATGGTCATCCGTCGAGATGCAAATTTTGACTTAGCCAAAATTTTCATCCAAGACTAAAAATCAGTTAAATTCCTGGCTACTTTTCAACTTGCAAAATAATTCAGATAAATTCAAGAGTAATTAAGCATACCTAACTCACTTACCAACCTAGAAAAGGTGGATTCATCCAGTGGCTTGGTAAAAATATCTGCAAGTTGCTTCTCACTTGGAACAAAATGTAACTCTACAGTACCATTCATTACATGTTCCCTTATGAAATGGTACTTGATGTCTATATGCTTTGTCCTTGAATGTTGCACTGGATTTTCAGTGATGGCAATTGCACTTGTGTTGTCACAAAAAATAGGAATCCTTTCAACTTGCAAACCATAGTCTAGCAATTGATTTTTCATCCATAAAATCTGTGCACAACAACTGCCAGCAGTAATATATTCAGCTTCAGCTATAGAAGTAGAAACTGAATTTTGCTTTTTACTGAACCAGGACACAAGCTTGTCTCCTAAAAATTGACAGGTTCCTGTTTTGCTTTTTCTATCAATTCTGCAACCTGCATAATCTGCATCTGAATAACCAGATAGATCAAAGCCAGAATCTCTAGGATACCAAATGCCAAGGTTTGGTGTTCCTTTGAGATATCTGAAGATTCTCTTAATAGCTATCAAATGAGACTCTCTAGGATCAGCCTGAAATCTAGCACACAAACATGTAGCAAACATTATATCTGGCCTACTAGCTATTAAGTACAGAAGTGAGCCAACCATGCCTCTATAACTTGAAATATCCACAGACTTTTCAGTAGTGTTTAGTTCAAGCTTAGTTGCAGTGGCCATGGGAGTTTTTGCAGATGTGCAATCCATTAGATCAAACTTCTTTAAAAGATCAAAAATATAATTAGTTTGACTAATGAATATTCCATCACTAACTTGCTTAACTTGTAAACCAAGAAATTAAGTTAGTTCTCCCATCATACTCATTTCATACTTGCTTTGCATCAGTTTGGCAAACTTTTTACAAAGTTTATCATCTGTAGAGCCAAAAATAATATCATCTACATAAATTTGAACAAGTATGCTAGAGCCATTCATATTTCTGAAAAATAAAGTTTTATCTACAGTACCTCTTGTGAAGTGATTTTCTAAAAGGAACTTTGATAAAGTGTCATACCAGGCTCTAGGTGCTTGCTTCAGTCCATAAAGTGCTTTCAGTAGATAATAGACATACTCTGGGAAATTTGGATCTTCAAAGCCAGGAGGTTGACTTACATACACTTCTTCCTCCAAATCTCCATTCAGAAAGGCACTTTTGACATCCATTTGATAGACCTTGAAATTGGCATGGGCTGCATAGGCTAAGAAGATTCTGATGGCTTCAAGTCTTGCAACAGGAGCAAATGTTTCATCAAAATCTATTCCTTCTTGCTGACAATAGCCTTTAGCAACCAATCTTGCTTTGTTCCTTACTACTATGCCATTTTCATCCATCTTGTTTCTGAATACCCATTTGGTGTCTATTGGATTCTTTCCTGTAGGCTTGGGTACCAGCTTCCATACTTTATTCCTTTCAAATTGGTTTAGCTCCTCCTGCATAGCTAAAATCCAATCAGGATCTAACAAGGCTTCTTCTACCTTCTTTGGTTCTTCCCTAGACAGGAAGCTACTGTATAGACATTCTTCTTGAGTTGCTCTCCTGGTTTGAACTCTGGAAGAAACATCACCAATAATCAGTTCAAAGGGGTGATCTTTTGTCCATTTTCTTGGTTGAGGTAGATTAGCCCTAGATGAAGAGACCTCAATGTTGTCTTGATGTGTGATTGAGTTTTGATTGCTAGAAACTCCCCCTGAGTTTGTGGATCTTTGATTTGAGATTGGGGTACTTTCTATGGGTGATCTACCTTGACTTCCTGCTCCTTTTTATAACCCGACGGATGGTGAATTTTGAGTACCGACGGATGAGGCAGGTTGTCTTCCGACGAATAATACAGATTGCCTTCCGACGGATGAAGCGTTATGTAACTCGACGGATGTTGAGTTTTGTGCTTCATTTGTAGTAGATTTGTCTGCATTATCCTTAGACACTGTTTCTTGATCACTCTCATCATCACTTTCATCACTGACCATCTCAACATTGTCGAATTTGAGGCTCTCATGGTAATCTCCATCTATTAGTCCTTCAATCTTTTTATCATCAAACACAACATGTATAGATTCAACAACAATGTTGGTTCTTAGATTGTAGACTCTATATGCTTTACCAACAGCATATCCAACAAAAATTCCTTCATCTGCTTTAGCATCAAACTTCCCATTTTGATCAGTTTGATTTCTCAGAATATAGCATTTACAGCCAAAGATATGAAGAAAGTTCAGAGTTGGCTTCTTCTTCTTGAACAATTGATAAGGTGTCATGCATCTTGCTTGATTAATCAAAGAGATGTTCTGAGTGTAGCATGCAGTATTTACAGCTTCAGCCCAGAAGTATGTTGGTAGTTTTGATTCTTCAAGCATTGCCCTTGCAGCTTCAATAAGAGATCTATTCTTTCTTTCCACTACTCCATTCTGTTGTGGAGTCCTTGCTGCTGAAAACTCATGCAAGATTCCATTTTCCTCACAAAATGCTCTCATGACATAGTTCTTGAACTCAGTTCCATTATCACTCCTGATTCTTCTAACTTTGAAATCAGGATGATTGTTAACTTGCCTTATGTGATTGATGATGATTTCACTAGCCTCATCTTTGGACTTCAGGAAATATGTCCAAGAGAACTTTGAGAAATCAACTACAATTACTAGGCGAAATCTTTTCTTTGAGATTGACAATATATTGACTGGTCCAAACAAATCCATGTGAAGCAGTTGTAGAGGCTCTTCAATTGCTGAATCAAGTTTCTTCCTGAATGATGCTTTAATCTGCTTCCCTTTTTGGCAGGCATCACACAGTCCATCCTTTGTAAACTCCACCATAGGAATGCCTCTAACCAGCTCTTTCTTTACCAGCTCATTCATGGTCTTGAAGTTCAAATGGGATAGCTTCTTGTGCCATAGCCAACTTTCATCTTGACTTGCTTTACTAAGAAGACAAGTTACAGATTCTGCTTTAGTTGAGTTGAAGTCAGCTAGATACATATTTCCTCTTCTCATACCAGTGAGAACCACTTTGTTGTTTTGATTATTAATCACAACACAGGTTTCTTTGTTGAAGGTTACTGAGTTGCCTTTATCACAAAGCTGGCTGATACTCAACAGATTGTGTTTGAGACCATCCACTAAGGCAACCTCTTCAATGATGACATTGTCCTTTGAAATTTAGCCATATCCCACAGTATAACCTTTGCTGTCATCTCCAAAAGTGATACTTGGGCCAACTCTCTCTTCAAACTCTGTGAGCAGGGTAGAATCACCAGTCATGTGTCTTGAACAACCACTATCCAAGTACCAAAGATTCCTTCTGTTTCCCTGCACACATCAAAACCAAATCAAGTTGATTTTGGTACTCAAGTTTCCTTGGATCCTGCCTTGTTAGCTTTCTTCTTCTATTTCTTAGGTCTTAACTCATTTGACTTAGGAATTTCAGATTCTTCCTTAGTCATTTGGGTTGGGCCTTTGAAACCACTAGATGCAACAGAATTATCATGCATGTTATGGCTAACAGGAAATGGCATGCTTGGTGCAAACATGTTATTCCAGTAAGGCATGCTAAATGGCATTTGAGGCATATTGTATGCAGCATAATATGGATTAGGTGCAAATGGCATATTAGCAAACTGTGCATTCATGTTCTGTGTAGGCATAGCATTAACAGGCATGGGAGGCATGGCATTCATGTTAGAGAATTGAGGCTGAACAGACATGGGAGTAGGCATGGCAGATTTGCAATTAACAGACAAATGATTTACACTACCACATTTGACACAGATTTTTCTAGGAGCATATTTTTCAGGTGTGTAGTTATTATGTTTGTTAATCCCTACTTTACCATTCCTATTGTTTTTCCTTTTAGTCTCTGTTTTTACCTCTATCTTCTCAAGTCTGTCACTTAACTGTTTGACAGTCATGTGACCAACATTAGCCTTCTTCCCTTTCTTGGCTTGACTTGGCTCTCCTGAATCAAAGTTCTTGGAAACAGACCCATACTTTTCATTTAGCTTGGTTAATTTGGCTTTTCTAATGGGTTTGCTCACAGCCGACGGATGAGGATTTTTATCATTCAACGGATAACACTTTTTGTTATCCGACGGATAGTTCTCATCATCCGTCGAGTCTACATCTGTCAGCAATCCATCTACCAAAATAGGTTCTAGTTTCTCCTTATTCTTTTTCCAGGCTTCATCACAAAAAGACTCAATTCCTTGACCCTTGGTGATTTGAGCATGAACATCTCTGGATGTTTTCCATGCTTTAATCACCTCATGTTCACGATCGAGCTGCTTCTTTAAAATTTCTTCCTTTTTCAAGGACTCATTTAATTCCTCCTTGGCAATTCTACACTCAATTTTTAGTTTCTCAAACTCAACAAACTGAGACTCAAGCACATTATTCCTCTCACTCAAAAACAAGTTGTTTTCTTTGATTTTAGTATTTTCTTTAGTGAGGGACTTAAGTGTAACACGCAAATGATACAATTCTGTAGACATGTCATTTATTACATCATTACACTCAGCTTCCGATAAATGTGCAAGGTTTGTAGTGATTACCTGATTGCTTGAGGAACTTGTCTCTGTTTCATCAGACTTGGCCATAAGGGCTAGATTGACATAGCTGACATCCTCATCTTCATCCAAACCATCAGCTGCCCAGTCATTCTCTTGTGTAATAAAAGCCCTTTCCTTCTGTTTGAGTAGATCAAAGTATTTTTGCTTATAATCCACAGACTCAAATCTTTTCTTACTGGAATCTGACTTTCTACACTCATTTGCAAAATGCCCTGCCAAGCCACATTTGAAACACTTGAATTTTGATTTATCCACCATGTTTCTATTTGGCTTGGCAGCTCCAAAGTTCTTCTTGAACTTGAGCTTGGCAAATCTTCTTGAAAGGAATGCTAGGTGCTCATCAATGTCCTCCATGTCATCTTGACTCAATGAATCTTCACTTTCTGCAGCTAGCCCTTTACCCTTGCTTTCACAGGCCTTTGAAGTTGATTCCACAGCTTCCATCTTCACTTCCTTCTCCTTTTCCAGTTCAGCCACTAGTGCAATGGATCCTCCTTTCTTCTTTCCTCTCTCCATTCTTTCATCCTGCTCTATCTCAAGCTCATAGATCTTCAGAATGCCATACAGTCTCTCCAAAGTAAACTCCTTATAATCTTATGAGTTTCTCAATGAGACTGTCATTGGTTTCCATTCCTTTGGAAGAGATCTGAGAAATTTCAGATTCGAGTCTTTAGTCTGATAGACTCTTCCATGCACTTTAAGAGCATTTAGTAGCTTTTGGAATCTACTAAAAATGTCAGTGAGTGACTCACTTTCTTCATTGTGAAAATGCTCATATTGCTGAATCAGGAGCTGCATTTTATTTTCTCTTACTTGCTCAATACCATCAAAGATTATCTGTATTGTGTCCCAAACTTCCTTGGCAGTCTTGCAGTTGATGATGTTATCAAACATGTCTACATCAACACCATTGAACAGAATGTTCATGGCCTTTTTATCTTTCCTGACTTGTTCAATATCAGGATCAGACCATTCATGCCTTGGCTTTGGAACAGATGGTTCATTTCCTGTTGCAGCTCTCATAGGAACATGAGGGCCTCTTTCTATGCAGTCCACATAGGCCTCATCTTGAGAAAGCATATGAAGATGCATCTTTACCTTCCAATGATGGTAATTATCTTTATCAAGAAAAGGAATCTTGACTCCAACATCTTTCTTGTTCATCTTGTTGAATTGTTTTGATCTTTAAACTCTTTGTAGATTAAGAGCTTGCTCTGATACCAATTGTTAGTCCCTTAACAATATAGCAAGAATTATAGAAGGGGGGTTGAATGGAATTCTTGAACCTTTTTCTTGAAATAAAAATGTTCAACTCGATTATGGATATATTTGTTTTGATTAGCACAATGCGGAATGTAAACTTGAATGAATCAAAACATAAGTAATTAAAAACAAGAGTCTTTAAAAACTTTCTGGTGGATTTAAACAATTCCACCAGAGATATATTTAATATATCGAGAGGACTCTGTGTGCAGAAATGCTCACAGCTGCTTACACAAAATAGAACTGCTAAGAACACAGGAAATGCTAAAGATAGTGCTTACAAAGATTTCTCTGTTGTTGTTTCTTAGCTATCTCAGTTATTTTTTTTATTTGCTACTCTCTTGGTTTATATATTACCAAGATTACAAAGTCAAAAGAACTGAACAAATATAAAATCTAACAGTCTTGATCTTTGCTGCTTTTCGTCCTCTATTACCCAGTTAATGGGCTTCCACAGTGTACTTGTATCCAACTCAACGGCTTTGTGTCAGCTTTCACTGTTCAACTGATGTTTGAATCTTGATATGATCATCTGTCGACTTTCAGATCATCCGTCGATGACTTAATTGATCATCCGTCGACTGCTATGTTAAACATCCGTTGATAGTCATTTGATCATCCATCGAAGCTTTGTTAAGCATCTGTTGGTAGCTATTTTGGCACTTGACTTCATTTCACTTATACAGAATTACAAGACATTGCTTATGTACAGTTAATCAACCTATTCTGCATATCTAGTTAAAGTCAACATGACTTATATGCTGCTCCAGATTCTATACAAAGGTGCATACAACACTGTGCTACAAACTTATTATTACATAAGCTACTCACTTGATGGATAATAAGTTAATCATTCGTCGGGACTATAATGAGTTATCCGTCGGGACTATAATTCTTATCCGTCGAGTGCTACATTATTTCACTAAGTAAAATCTACTTAGATGTTTTGTTTAGGTAATCATCAAGTACACAACATATTCACAACAGTTTTTATTATAATGGGAGAACCAGCAGCAAATCTGAAAGCTTTGTTGAATTATTCTCAACCAAAGATCAATGACATTTAGTAGCATTGTCAGACTAGCCATTGTGACTAATACCTTTGAAATCAAGTTTAGCACAATTCAAATGGTGGAGAATTCAGTCCAGTTTGGGGGTTCTCCAACGGAAGATCCCAACATGCAGATTAGAGATTTCATCGAGATCTGCGACACTTTTAAGTTCAACAATGTTTTTAAAGATGCTATGAAGCTGAGGATTTTCCCATTCTCTCTAAGGGATAAAGCTAAGTGTTGGTTGCATTCTCTACCAGCAGGTTCTATCACTACTTGGGAGGATCTTGCTCAGTAGTTTCTTACTAAATTCTTCCATATGGCGAAGACAGTTGCAATCAGGAATGCTCTTACTCAATTTGCGCAACAATCAGGAGAATCTTTGTGTGAGGCTTGGTAGCGCTACAAGGAGATGCTTAGGAAGTGTCCTCATCATGCCATGCCTGATTGGATGATTATTAATTGCTTTTATAATGGTTTGGGAGCACAGTCCAGACCCATGCTCGATACAGCATCAGGTGAAGTCTTATGGGCTAAGAGCTATAATGAAGCTTATGATCTAATTGAATTGATGACTGCTAACGAATATCATAACCCAACTCAAAGACTACCTCGGGGCAAGGTAGCAGGAATTCTAGAGGTGGATACAACTACGACTATAGTTGCTCAACTAAAGGTGTTAACGATGAAAGTAGATTATTTGGCTAATTATGGAGTTAATCAGATAACTAGTGTCGGTGAGCTTTGTGCAGATGCGCATGAGACGGAGCAATGTGCTATATCTAGTGAATCAGCTTAGTTTGTGAGCAACTTTCAGAGGTCACCGTAATCATCCTAACATCAGCTGGAGCAACAACTAGAATGCAGTTAATCAGCTTAGTTTGTGAGCAACTTTCAGAGGTCGCCGTAATCATCCTAACATCAGCTGGAGCAACAACTAGAATGCGGTACAACAACCTTATCAGCAGTGAGGTCGCAGCAACTAGAACCTGCCACTTATCATCCTAATAACCATAATCATCCTAACATCAGCTGGAACAACAACTAGAATGCGGTACAACAACCTTATCAACAGTTTGGAGCAAACAAATATAACCCTCCTGGGTTTCAATAATAGTATGCACCAAGTCAATAACTCCAATTTCAACAACAACTGCATGGAAGTGCCGGTTAATCTACTAATGAAAAATCTGAATTGGAGGAGTTGAGGCCTATGTGCAAAAGCCAAGCGGTTTCAATCAAGACTTTGGAGAATCAAATAGGGCAAATTGCCAATGCTTTGTTGAACCGTCAACCATGAACTCTTCCTAGTGATGTAGAAGCTAATCCAGGCAAGAGGGAAGTCAAGGAGCAGTTGAAGGCAATCACATTGAGGTCTGGAAAGGTTGCGAGCCCCTAAATTTAGCAAGACGAAGATTCTGAAAATTCTGTTTAGAATGCAGGTGCGTCTGCACCCTTGCCAATTCCAGAAAATGAGATTGTAGCTGAAAAAGTTGTGAAGAAGGATGCCGAGGTGGAACCGAAGAAGAAAGTTGTTGCAAACAATTCTCCTCAGGGTAATACAGGGGATAAATAAAAACTACCTCATAAGCTTAAAGATCTAGGAAGCTTCACGATACCTTGCATCATTGGCAATCTGTTGTTCGATAAGTGTTTGTGTGACTTGGGAGCTAGCATCAATCTGATGCCCTTGTCCATTTTCAAGAAACTTGGAGTACCTGATCCAAAACCCGTAAACATGTCTTTGCAGTTGGTTGTTCATTCCATCACTTATCCGCGAGGAGTAGTGGAGGGTATTTTGGTTAAGGTGGATAAGCTCATCTTCCTTGCTGATTTCGTCATTCTAGACTTTGAGGAGGATAAGAAGATTCCCATTATCTTGGGAAGACAGCTACAGTCCGAACTCTAATCGATGCGCAAAAATATGAACTAACCATGAGATTTCAAGGCCAGGATGTCACGTTCAATGTCTTTAATGCAATGAAATTCCCCACTGATGAAGATGAGTGCTTTAAAATGGAGTTGGTTGACTCCGTAGTGACTTTGGAGCTTGATCACTTGCTAAGGACTGACGCCTTATAAAGAGCCTTAACGAGGGATTTTGATAGTGAAGATGAAGAAGGGGAAGAGCAGATGCAGTATTTGAATGCATTCCCATGGAAGAGGAAGTTGGACTTGCCATTCGAGTCTCTTGGATTGGAAGAGCTAAAAAATTCTCCAAAGCGTCTCAAGCCATCTGTTGAAGAAGCTCCTACACTTGAGCTCAAACCACTGCCTGATCACTTGAGGTATGCATTTTTAGGTGATGCATCTACTTTGCCTATTATTATTGCATTTGACCTTTCAGGAAGTGATGAAGATAAACTCTTGAGAATTCTGAGAGAGTTTAAATCAGTAATTGGATGGACTATAGCAGATATCAAGGGAATCAGCCCTTCTTATTGCATGCATAAAATTCTACTTAAGTAAGGAAGCAAGCCAACTGTTGAGCAACAAAAGAGGCTAAATCCTATCATGAAGGAGGTTGTGAAGAAAGAAATTCTTAAATGGCTAGATGCAGGAATCATCTATCCTATCTCTAACTGTTCTTGGGTAAGCCCGATGCAGTGTGCGCCTAAGAAATGAGGCATTACAGTTGTAGCTAATGAGAAGAATGAGCTCATCCCTACTCGGACAGTCACAGGATGGAGAGTTTGTATGGATTATCGAAAGCTGAATAAAGCCACTAGGAAGGATCACTTTTCGCTTCCATTTATTGATCCGATGCTTGACAGGTTGGCTGGTCATGAGTACTATTATCTTCTGGATGGATAATCGGGATATAATCAGATTTGCATTGCTCCAGAAGATAAAGAGAAGACCATGTTCACGTGTTCATTTGGCACTTTCGCTTTCCGTCGAGTATCTTTCGGACTTTGTGGTGCACCTACTTTTCAGAGATGTATGATGGCCGTTTTCTCAGATATGATTGGCACTAATATGGAGGTGTTCATGGATGACTTTTCCGTGTTCGGGAATTCTTATGATGAATGCTTGCATAATCTTGGGTTGGTGCTGAAAAGATGTGTTGAGACCAATATGGTGCTTAATTGGGAAAAATGTCACTTTATGGTGTAACGGGGTTTCATTCTTGGGCACAAGATATCTAACAAGGGTCTCGAGGTGGATTAAGCCAATATGGGGGTCATTGAAAATCTTCCTCTGCTAATCTCAGTTAAAGGAGTCCGCGGTTTTCTTGGTCATGCGGGTTTTTATCAGCGATTCATCAAAGATTTCTCCAAAATCTCTAAGCCTTTATGCAATTTTCTGGAAAAGGATGATCCCTTCAAATTTGATGAAGAATGTCTAGCTGCTTTTGAAATCTTGAAAAAGAGTTTGACTAGAGCACCTGTGATTACTGCACCTGATTGGAATGAGCCCTTCGAGATGATGTGTGATGCTAGTGACTATGCAGTTGGAGCATTTCTTGGCCAGAGGAAGCATAACATTTTCCATGTGGTTTACTATGCTAGTAAGACCCTTAATGGTGCTCAGCCGAATTACACTACTACAGAGAAGGAGTTGCTGGCAATTGTCTATGTTTTTGAGAAATTTTGATCTTATTTGCTTGGGACAAAGGTGATAGTTTACACTGATCATGCTGTTATTCGATATATGGTTTCGAAGAAAGATTCAAAACCTCGGTTGATTCGATGGATTCTCTTACTTAAGGAATTCGAGCTAGAAATCAAGGACATAAAAGGTACAGAAAATCAAGTAGCAGATCATCTATCACACTTGGAAGATCAAGGCAAGGCTTCATTGGACAAGATATTGATCAATGAATCTTTTCCCAATGAGCAACTATTTGGGGTACAAGAAGAAGAACCATGGTTTGTAGATATTGTGAACTATCTGGTGAGTAATGTCATTCCCCCAGAACTCTCTTATGCTCAAAGGAAGAAGTTTCTGCATGAGGTAAAGTTGTATCGATGGGATGAGCCGTTCTTATTTAGACAGGGAGCTGACCAGATTATCAGATAATGTATTACGTATAGAGAGACTGAGGGAATCTTATGAGACTGTCATTCTACTCTGTATGGTGGACATTATGGTGGAGAGAAGATAACTACTCGTATCATTTAAGCAGGATTCTTCTGGCCTTCTTTATTTAAGGATGCTCATCATTTCATTTCAAGATGTGATTGTTGCCAACGAGTTAGTAATATATCCAAGAGAGACGAGATGCCTCCTAATATGATGCTCGAAGTTGAGATTTTTGATATTTGGGTAATCGATTTCATGGGGTCATTTGTCTCGTCCTTTAATAATTAGTATATTCTGTTGGCGGTTGATTATGTGTCTAAATGGGTCGAGGTTAAAGCGTTACCAACCAATGATGCTAAGGTGGTGATTAACTTCCTTCATAAGCAAATATTCACGCATTTCGGCACACCAAGAGTCATAATCAATGATGAGGGATCGCATTTCTGCAATCGCAAGTTCACTGCATTGAATGAGAAGTATCATGTAAATTATCATATTGCCACAGCCTACCATCCTCAAACTAATGGGCAAGCTGAAGTGTCTAATCGGAAGATTAAACGTATCTTGGAGATGGTGGTGAGTCCATCAAGAAAAGATTGGTCCTTGAAGCTAGATTAAGTTATTTGGGCATATAGAACAACATTCAAGACTCCTCTTGGTATGTCTCCTTCCCAGTTGGTGTATGGGAAGGCGTGTCATTTGCCTGCGGAGTTAGAGCATGAAGAATATTGGGCTTTGAAGAAGCTAAACCTTGACATGGAAGCTACTGGAGAGAAAATAATGCTTTAACTAAATAAACTCGAGGAGTTTCGACTACAGGCTTATGAGAATAACAAAGTGTACAAGGAGAAAGTCAAGAGATGGCATGATAGGAGGTTAGTGCGCAAGTGTTAGGGCGAAAACACGCGCTAATATTCACATAAGTATACGCGTTCTCAAGTAATATAGAATACTTTCTAGTTCGTTCCCACAGAGACTCAGACTAATTATTGTTTAATTAAACTCACGCACCAATGTATGATTACTTCCCAATGTTAAGACACTAACACTTAGAATTGTTGACTAAATATTAACTATAATTAATTACTTAATTAATCACTTAATTAACAATTCAAATTAACAATATTAAAATACTCATGAGATCACAACGTCATTACTACTTCCTTCAATAGTTATTGTTATTACCTTTAGCATGTGACAATGATGATATTAATCGAATTACACGAAACTGATAAAAGCCAACTTTCATGGTACTAATACCATTCTACCAAACATCCACAATTAAGATAGAAGTTGAATAGTCATCAATTATGCTGAGTTCCTATATGTCTACAGAAATTGACAACACAACGATTTAAGCACAAGTTATTCCTTTTGATTACACAGGGCGAATAAAACTGTTAGAGTTACCCACTAATCATGCACATTATACATGAACCTATGCTAGCATGGCAAGTTCTAAATCTCAAGATCCACCATCACTTCACAAGAGATTAACACCCTATCTTATATGTTCGCGACACACATAAGACGAATACGCACAACCAATACTAGATATCATACAATCATCACACACTAAAGTATTAAACAATTAACTAAAGAATTCCAGAGTAAATCCGTTGCGACCCCATGATCACGATTAGCCCATAATAGAACTCATCGTCATCATGGGTTCATATGAAATCATGATAAACAAACACAAGAAAATAATAACTTAAACTAATTATATTAAATCAGAGTACGTCACAAGAGTAAATAGGTTCAAAGTAAGAAAACTAGCATCCAATGTTACAACGAAACAAGAATCACAAGAAAATATGCTTCCTCTTCGTTGATGTGTGCTAAAACGGTCTTCTTCCTTATCTCCTTCGCTCCTTGCTTAATACCACCATCATCTCTCGTGAAAACGTCTCCAAATCTACTTATATAATAGTCCCATAAAACTCAGATTACATAGAAGTGGAAGCCAAACAGAAGTAGAAATCTAAAAATAACTATTTAATTTCCCGACCCTGCGCGGCCGCTCAGCATAGCTGAGCGGGCGCTCAGCTTCCTGCGCGGCCACTCAGCATTGCTGAGCGGGCGCTCAGGACCCTACTGGAAAAATCCTGAGTTTACTCCGTTTCTTCGCCGTAATCTGCCCCTTCCTTTCCTCTCTAAATGGTGAACACATGCCAAGGCTTATTCTTGATGATTATTCCTCCGAAATGTAACTAATACTTTGAAATGTATAAACACTAGAAAAACGCATCAAATACACAAAATACTTGATTTCAAGGCACCAATTTAAGCCATTTTAAGATGTTCTAAGTGGTATAAAAATGCCACTTATCACACCCCCAAACTTAAATCGATGCTTGTCCTCAAGCGTCACAGACTCAAAAACAAATAAAACATGCATGAATGCAATCTATATGAAAATACAGTGATCCCCCTTACTACGAACAAACCAACCAAATTGCAACATCTCAACAAATGCAGTTAGGCGACTAAAGATCAATAAACTCATGCAAACGAACATACAGCCAGAAACGTGGTGTGTGCAGATGCTTAACAGATATGCTTCGGAACTAGACCAATTATTATGACTCAATTATGATCAAGGCAATCACATGATTATACAAAGAATAAAAATTCTAGGCACAAAGCGACATATAACACTACAAGAATTTTTGGAGCTTATTACGGAATCATGCTTTTTATTTACGACAACAATGCTTATTTGACCGTGCAATGAGTGAGGTCCACAAAAGACTTATACAATGATATACATGTAACGAGCGTTAGGTTAGCGGATCCCAGACTCTAAAAGCCTTAGGTCACTAGGACAAAGTCCCCTAAGAACTTAATAACTCGAATACCAAAGAGCCCACTCGTGATCAATTATGCATAAACACCAGAATTTTTTTTCTTTTCTTCTTTTTTTTTTTTTAAATTTCTGAGCAAGTGCGTTTCGCTCCATCTTGCTCAACCCTAGACTACTCGCATAACATGCGAGCCGGCTACTAGCCATTTGACGCCTAGCCACAACTAGCAACAAATTCCATTTTTACTCCATTTTTTTTTCTTTTTCATGCCTTTATCACTAAGAACCTATTATCGAATTCTAAGCATAATAAATAGATTAACCTCGAAAACAATCAGATCATAACAACAATCTAGCCCTTAAGCATTCTCTAAGACTTAGTGAAACTACAAGTGCTTCTAGCATGCATATCAACCTACACGACTCAATATCACTTTAATGCTATCACTACACTCGCATCAATATCACAATTCAGTCGATAAATCATCACAAAAGGGATCATGGTATATGCATGAGCTACATGACATGATAAACAAATAAAGCTATAAAATAAAAAAAAAACTATATGGCAAAAATTATGCAACTATATGAACTAAACTATCATGAATATGCAGCTATATGACACACACAAAATATTTCTTAACTACCACCCCCAAACTTAAAATCTTCACTGTCCCCAGTGAAGGTAGTAGAAAGGAACACAGGGTATACCTACTCGGAGTCATCATCATCATCACCCTTAGTGGGTGGAGTATCAGGCGGCGGGTATGTAGAGTCCTCACTAAAAACTGGCCACTGGATATCAGCTCCAAGGCCCCGAAAAGCAGTCCCTAACGCAAGGGTGAGCTCCTGAGCAAACCTGCTCTGCGTCTCGTACATGGCATCCATCCGCCGTGAAAGCCTCCTATACTGGGTATCAGCCATCCCAGCACCCTCCTGAGCTCTCGAAAAACCAGCCTCATCACACCTAGGCCTAGCCATAGTAGCACCTCGTGCTGGACGCCCTCCTGGAAGACGATAACCCAGCCCATGCTCCTCGGGCTCACCACCGGTCCACTCTTGCATCCCATTCAGAGTCCCAGAATCAATCGGAGCGGCCGGCCACTGCAACTGCTCATGAGCCGGCCAGTTCACTCCCACTGCTCGGCAAAGCTTTGTAACCGTGGATGCATAAGGGATGTTCATATGCTTAGCTCCCCTCAAAAACTTCAGAATTCCTTGGTAGATAAACTCACCAAGGTCCACATAATACTCCTCATTAAGAATTCCCCACAACAACTGTGCTCTCTCAACTGTGGCCTCGTGTGCATGCGAAGAAGGAAAAATATTAGCACAAATAAATGCATTCCATGCACGGGCATACCTGTTCATAGCGATCGCCGGGAAGTGACGATACTCATTAGTGCCGGTCTTGAAGGTCCAAACTGTGCCCGGCCTACAGAGAGTAGCACAAATCAAATCCAAGTCAAAATCCTCAACAGTCTTCTCATTCCAGTTCTCCTCCTCGGGCTTCCTCTCTCGCTGCCCAATCACACGGCGAATCGCCGCTGGGTGATAATCAACCGTCAGCCCTCGGACCACAGAAAAGCCATTATTTTCGGCCTTCGCGTTCGCATAGAACTCGCGAACCACGCTCATCGGCACTGCTTCGGGCGACTCACAAAAAGCTATCCACCCCTTCTCTGCAATCATGGGAAGCAACTCACCATCCCTCCCCGATGGTAAAAACCCTCTCTCCTTCAGAATCGGCTTCCCCAAAAGCCTAGTGTACTCCTCCTCCGCAGCTCTGTCATTCAACCGAGGCCTTGCGGCAGTACCCCTCGATGAATCAGCAATAGGGACTGTGCTGCTACTATCAATAGTTCGTGCTCTCTTGGGTGCCGTTGAATCTTGAATAAAAGTGTTTAAGAACTGAGTTTTTGTGTTTGGGAGAGAATTTAAGTGTAAAAAGTTTGTGGGAGATATGTAGGATAGGTGTATGTATATATAGGGTATGGATTAGGTTAAATTAGATTAGGAGTGGGGTTGAGGGATAAAAATCATGGAGTAATAGGAAAAGAGTTCATGGGTTTATGGGCTGTGTTGGGTTTTTTTTTAATTTTCTGAATTTTTTTTTGTATTTTTATGAACTGTAAAAAAATTCTAGCAGCCGACCCCTGAGTGGTCGCTCAGCAGAGCTGAGCGGGCGCTCAGGGGGTCACTGGAAAAAAAATTTCAGTCCCGATTTTCTGATTTTTTTGTGTTTTTGGATAGGTTATTAACTTCTAAGGGTTCCTGTAACAACAAATCATGGGTTGCCTCCCACACAGCGCTTCTTTTTCGTCATTAGCTTGACGTTGCGTACCTTTCTCAAGTAGTCAATAAAATGGCACTAACCACTTCTCGGTTTGCCATGTCCCCATAGTAGTGCTTCAAACGCTGACCATTAACCTTGAATGCTTGGTCCAGATCATTCTCAAAAATTTCCACCGCTCCATGTGGAAACACAGTTTTGACAATAAAAGGTCCAGACCACCTCGATTTCAACTTCCCAGGAAAAAGTCGGAGACGAGAGTTGAATAAGAGAACTTGTTTCCCCAACACGAATAACTTATGATGTAGCTTCCTATCGTGCCACCTCTTCTCCTTTTCCTTATACATTTTGTTATTCTCGTACGCTTGAAGTCGGAATTCATCAAGTTCATTAAGCTGAAGCATTCTTTTCTTACCAGCTGCATCTAAGTCCAGGTTCAACTTTTTCAACGCCCAGTAGGCCTTATGCTCAAGCTCCGCAGGTAAATGACATCCCTTATCGTACACCAACTGAAACGGGGACATACCAAGTGGAGTTTTGTATGCTGTTCTGTAAGCCCAAACAGCTTCATCGAGCTTTAAAGACCAATCCTTCCTTGACGGACAAACAACCTTCTCTAGAATGCGCTTGATCTCTCTGTTAGACACTTCCGTTTGACCATTTGTTTACGGATGATAGGCAGTAGCAACTCGATGATTCACATTATAACGCTGCATCATAGAAGTGAACTTACGGTTGCAGAAATGCGACCCTTCATCACTTATGATTACACGAGGTGTTCCAAACCTTGTGAAAATCTGCTTACGAAGAAAATTCAGCACTGTCTTTGCATCATTTGTCGGTAAAGCTTTGACTTCTACCCATTTTAAGACATAATCGACTGCCAGCAAGATGTACTGATTATTACAGGATGAGACAAAAGGCCCCATGAAATCGATTCCCCAAACATCAAAGACCTCGACTTCAAGCATCATATTTAACGGCATCTCATCCTTTCTCGTCAAATTTCCCACTCTTTGGCAACGATCACACCTTAAAACAAACTGATGAGCATCCTTAAACAAAGTAGGCCAGAAAAAACCTGCTTGCAGAATACGAGCTGCCGTCTTCTCACCACCATAGTGTCCACCATAAACTGTAGAGTGGCAGTCTCGTAATATCCCCTCCGTCTCACAGAACGGGATACATCTCCTGATGATCTGGTCAGCTCCCTGTCTAAACAAATATGGTTCATCCCACATATACCACTTCACATCATTCAGAAACTTCTTCTTTTGAGCGGAGGTCAAATTATGAGGTATTATATTACTAACAAGATAGTTTACAATATCTGCAAACCATGGCTCTTCCTCCTGAACTGCGAATAAATGCTCATTCAGAAAAGATTCATTGATTAATGTCCTATCTTGTGAAGTAGACTCGGGATTCTCCAACCTAGAGAGATGGTTAGCTACTTGATTCTCAGTACCTTTTTGATCCTTGATTTCTAACTCAAATTCCTGAAGTAAGAGCACCCAACGAATGAGTCTCGGCTTCGAATCCTTCTTGGAAACCAAATAGCGAATGGCCGCATGATCAGTGAATACTGTTACTTTAGTCCCAAGCAGATAAGATCGAAATTTCTCGAAACCAAAGACTATAGCCAAGAGCTCCTTCTCTGTAGTGGTGTAGTTCATTTGGGCCCCATTTAAGGTCTTACTCGCATAGTAGACCACATGAAAGAGATTATTCTTGCGCTATCCCAGAATTGCACCTACCGCATAATCACTCGCATCATACATCATCTCAAACGGCTCTGTCCAATCTGGTGCTGTAATAACTGGTGCAGTGATCAAACTCTTCTTGAGAGTCTCGAATGCCGCCAAACATTCATCATCAAATTTGAAAGGCACATCTTTCTCAAGCAAATTGCATAACGGCTTACATATCTTCGAAAAGTCCTTGATGAATCGTCGATAAAAACCCGCATGACCAAGAAAACTACGGATTCCTTTCACAGAAATAGGTGGTGGAAGATTTTCAATGACTCCCACCTTGGCCTTGTCCACCTCCAGACCCTTGCTAGAGACCTTATGCCCAAGAATAATGCCTTCACGCACCATAAAATGACATTTCTCCCAATTGAGCACCAAATTAGTTTCCACGCACCTTTTGAGTATGGTGCGAAGATTATTCAAACATTCATCAAACGAATGTCCAAAGACGGAGAAGTCGTCCATGAACACCTCGACATTATTTCCAATCATGTAAGAGAATATAGCCATCATACATCTCTGAAAAGTGGCCGGGGTGCCACATAACCCAAACGAAACTCTGCGAAAAGCAAACGTGCCAAATGGACAAGTGAAGGTAGTCTTTTCCTGATCCTCTGGTGCAATACAAATCTGATTATACCCTGAATAGCCATCCAGAAGATAATAATACTCATGACCAGCCAACCTGTCAAGCATCTGATCAATGAATGGAAGAGAGAAGTGATCCTTCCTCGTGGCTTTGTTCAACTTTTGATAATCCATGCATACTCTCCATCCTGTAACTGTTCGAGTGGGGATGAGCTCATTCTTCTCATTTGCTACCACAGTGATACCTCCTTTCTTAGGTACACATTGTACGGGGCTCACCCACGAACTGTCAGAAATAGGATAAATGATGCCTGCATCTAGCCATTTCAGAATTTCTTTCTTCACCACCTCCTTCATGATAGGATTAAGTCTGTACTGCTGTTCAACAGTCGGTTTACTACCTTCCTCTAGCAGAATTTTATGCATATAATATCAAGGGTTGATCCCCTTGATGTCTGCTATGGTCCATCCAATAGCTGATTTGAATTCTCTCAAAATCCTTAAGAGTTTGTCTTCCTCACTACCTGAAAGGTCAGATGCAATAATAACAGGTAAAGTAGATGTATCACCTAAAAAAGCATACCTCAAGTGTTCAGGTAATGGCTTGAGCTCCAAGGTAGGTGCTTCCTCTATTGATGGTTTGAGCTTTCCTTCAGCATTCTTGAGGTCAGAAGCACCAAGAGATTCAAACGGCATGTCCAGCTTTCGCTTCCAAGGAGAAGCGTTCAGATATTGTAATTGCTCATTGCCATCCTCATCATCACTGTTAAAATCCCCCACTAAGGCTTTTTCCAATGCATCAGATATTAGCATGCGATCGAGTTCCGAAGTAACCGCATAATCAATCACATCCACTTTTAAGCTCTCCTCATCTTCTGTAGGGAATTTCATTGCCTTGAATACGTTGAAGGTCATATCCTGATCTTGTACCCGCATCGTAAGTTCACCTTTCTGCACATCTATTAAGGTACGGCCAGTAACCAAGAAAGGTCTTCCCAAGATTATGGGAATCTTCTTATCTTCCTCAAAATCCAGAATAATAAAATCTGCAGGAAAGAAGAGCTTATCCACCTTGACTCGCACATCCTCCACTATGCCCCTTGGGTAAGTAATAGAACGATCAGCCAATTGTAGAGACATGTATGTGGGTTTTGGATCAGGCAATTCCAACTTTTTAAAGATCGACAATGGCATCAGATTGATGCTTGCTCCCAAATCACAAAGACACTTGTCAAAAGTCAACTTGCCAATGTTGCAAGGAATGGTGAAGCTACCTGGATCTTTTAGCTTTGGAGGTAACTTTTGCTGCAGAACAGCGCTGCATTCTTCCGTGAGAGCAACGGTCTCAAAGTCATCCAGTTTCACCTTCCTTGAAAGAATATTCTTCATAAACTTCGCATAACTAGGCATTTGCTCCAGAGCCTCAGCGAAAGGTATATTGATGTGAAGTTTCTTGAACACCTCCAGAAACTTACCAAACTGTCTATCCAGCTTTTGTTACTGCAATCACTTAGGAAAAGGTGGTGGAGGATAGAGCTTTTTCTCCCCTATATTACCCTCAGGTAGAGTGTGTTAAACAGTAGTCTTCCTCGGTTCCGCCGCTTTCTCCTTTTGCTTAGCTTCTTCATCTCTAATTTCAGCTTCTCCTTCTTTTAGCTTTTCAGCATCAGCCACTTTCCCAGACCGTAAGGTAATAGCCTTGACTTGCTCTTTAGCTTCCTTCCTGCCTGGTACTTCAGTGTCACTGGGAAGAGTGCCAGGTTGATGATTGGGCACTGCATTGGCTATTTGACCTATTTGGTTTTCCAAGGTCTTGATAGAAACCGCCTGACTTTTGCATAACAGCTTAAGTTCCTCAAAATCAGCACTAGTAGGTGCAGCTGCACTTCCCTATTGAGGATATGATTGCCTTTGAGCATACTGATGTGGTTGCTGGAATCCAGGTGGATTAAACTGTTTACTCACACCTTGCTGATATGGTGGCTGAATAGCATTCTGATTATTACCCCAGCTGAAATTTGGATGATTTCTATTATTAGGATGATAAGTAGCTGGCACAGGCTGCTGTTGTCGTTGATAATTATTCATATACTGAACAGATTTGTTGATAAGAGAACACTGATCCGTAGCATGAGAACCTGCACAAAGCTCACAAACCATAGCTATTTGATTAACTCCATATGTAGCCAGAGAATCAACCTTCATTGACAGCGCTTGGAGCTGCACTGCAATAGCGGTGGCTGCATCGACTTCCAGAATACCTGCTACCTTCCCAGGCATCATCCTCTGAGTTGGGTTTTGATGCTAATTTGCAGCCATAGTCTCGATAAGATTATAAGCCTCAGTATAGCTTTTAGCCCATAAGGCGCCTCCAGCTGCTGCATCGAGCATGGGCCTAGATTGGGCCCCCAATCCATTATAGAAACCAGTGATCACCATCCAATCAGGCATTCCATGATGTGGACACTTTCTCAACATTTCCTTGTAGCGTTCCCAAGCTTCGCACATAGATTCTGTAGGTTGCTGCATAAACTGAGTAAGAGCACTCCTCATAGCAGCAGTCTTTGCTATCGGATAAAACTTCACCAGAAACTTTTGCGCAAGATCTTGCCAAGTAATGATGGACCCAGCTGGTTCAGAATGTAACCAGTCCTTAGCTTTGTCCCTCAGTCAGAATGGGAAAAGCTTCAGCTTGATAGCCTCATCAGTTACGCCATTATACTTAAAAGTGCTGCAGATCTCGACAAAATTCCTTATGTGCATGTTGGGGTCTTCAGTCGCAGCCCCTCCAAAAGAAACAGAATTCTGCACCATCTGAATAGTGCCCGACTTGATTTCAAAGGTGTTAAGCTTGAATAGCTGGATGAAGAATGCTTGACTGAATGTCATCAATTTTTGGCCGAGAAAAGTCCATAAGAGCTGGATCAGCCTGAACAATATGATCACCCATGTTTACTGGTTCTTTCTGCTCAGTTCCTGAATCCGAATCTTCAAAATCTATCTTCTTCGGAATATCAAGAACTTCGTCTGTCTCCTCGACTGTATCTAAAGTCCTCTTGCGAGTACGAGAACGAGTTTGCATAAACGCTCGCTAAAGTACCTAAAACACAACCGGAAACAATAAGTAACTACTACGTCCTAATCACTGAGTCCTAATGACCAATGATGGTAAGTACATAAACTAAACAAATACGCCGAGTCCCCGGCAGCGGCGCCAAAAACTTGTTAGGGCGAAAACACGCGCTAATATTCACGCAAGTATACGCGTTCGCAAGTAATATAGAATACTTTCTAGTTCATTCCCACAGAGACTCAGACTAATTATTGTTTAATAAAACTCACGAACCAATGTATGATTACTTTCCAATGTTAAGACACTAACACTTAGAATTGTTGACTAAATATTAACTACAATTAATTACTTAATTAATCACTTAATTAACAATTCAAATTAACAATATTAAAACACTCATGAGATCACAACGTCATTACTACTTCCTTCAATAGTTATTGTTATTACCTTTAGCATGTGACAATGATGATATTAATCGAATAACACGAAACTGATAAAAGCCAACTTTCATTGTACTAATACCATTCAACCAAACATCCACAATTAAGATAGAAGTTGAATAGTCATCAATTATGCTGAGTTCCTATATGTCTACAGAAATTGACAACACAACGATTTAAGCACAAGTTATTCCTTTTGATTACACAGGGCGAATAAAACTGTTAGAGTTACCCACTAATCATGCACATCATACATGAACCTATGCTAGCATGGCAAGTTCTAAATCTCAAGATCCACCGTCACTTCACAAGAGATTAACACCCTATCTTATATGTTCACGACGCACATTAGACGAATACGCACAACCAATACTAGATATCATACAATCATCACACACTAAAGTATTAAACAATTAACTAAAGAATTCCATAGTAAATCCGTTGCGACCCCATGATCACGATTAGCCCATAATAGCACTCATCGTCATCATGGGTTCATATGAAATCATGATAAATAAACACAAGAAAATAATAACTTAAACTAATTATATTAAATCAGAGTACGTCACAAGAGTAAATAGGTTCAAAGTAAGAAAACTAGCATCCAACGTTACAACGAAACAAGAATCACAAGAAAATATGCTTCCTCTTCGTTGCTGTGTGCTAAAGCGGTCTTCTTCCTTATCTCCTTCGCTCCTTGCTTAATACCACCATCATCTCTCGTGAAAACGTCTCCAAATCTACTTATATAATAGTCCCATAAAAATTAGATTACATAGAAGTGGAAGCCAAACAGAAGTAGAAGTCTAAAAATAACTATTTAATTTCCCGACCCTGCGCGGCCGCTCAGCATAGCTGAGCGGGCGCTCAGCTTCCCGCGCGGCCGCTCAGCATTGCTGAGCGGGCGCTCAGGACCCTATTGGAAAAATCCTGAGTTTGCTCCATTTCTTCGCCGTAATCTGCCCCTTCCTTTCCTCTCTCAATGGTGAACACATGTCAAGGCTTATTCTTGATGATTATTCTTCTGAAATGCAACTAATACCTTGAAATGCATAAACACTAGAAAAATGCATCGAATACACAAAATACTTGATTTCAAGGCACCGATTTAAGCCATTTTAAGATGTTCTAAGTGGTATAAAAATGCCACTTATCAGCAAGTCATTTGTGTATGTTCAGAAAGTTTTATTCAACAACTCTCGTCTCCGACTGTTTCCAGGAAAGCTTAAGTAGAGGTGGTCAGGGTCATTCACGGTCAAAACTGTGTTTCCACATGGAGCTGTGGAGATTTTTGATACGCATCCTGATCAAACGTTCAAGGTGAATGGGCAGAGATTGAAGCATTACTATAGAGATACGGCGAACCGCGAGGTGGTGAACGCCGTTCTATTGACAACTTGAGTTCGACTTTTCACGTCAAGCTAGCGACGTAAACCAAGCGCTTCATGGGAGGAAACCCATGACTTGTTATATATTAGTATGTTTAAAAAAAAGAAAAAAATTCATTTTTCCAGAAGCACGGCGCGCCCGTGCCAAAAGCGGGGCAGCCACGCAGGTTCTACAGAAATACGGCGCGCCCGCGCAGTGGAGCGGGGCGGCCGCGCGACATGCCTGGAATTAAAAAAAACAAAAAAATTAAAACAAAAACAAACCTCAACCCGAATTTAACCCTTTTTCTACCCTATTCCTACCCTAATTCCTATTCCTAAACAATTCTACCCCCATCCGATCGCTTTCTATATATATATATATACATCTTATATCCAATCTCTCACATATTTTTCAATTCCAAAACCCCAGCTTCTCCTATACACTACATACACTCAAAATCTCTATTACTCTTGCAATGGCACCCAAAAGATCGAGAGTCGTGGTGAGTAGTAGCTCTAGTCCCTCATCTACCGAGGATTCGAGTGCTAGTGGAGCAACAAACAGGTTTTCTTTTCCGGAGCCCCTTACTGAGTTTATGAGATTGATGTCTAAATCAATTGCGAAGGAGAGGGGTTTCTTACCCACGGCGAGGGATGGAAAGCTTTTGGAGATGGTTACGGAGTTGGGTTGACAGACTTTCTGCGAGGTTCCTACTGCTGTCCCGATGAGCATCGTGTGAGAGTTCTAGGCGAATACTAAAGCGGACAGGAATGGGTTTTCTGTGGTACATGGTTTGACGGTGGATTATCATCCCGCGGCTATTCGTCGGGTCATTAATCAACCCGCGAGAAAGCTAGTGTAAGAGGACTGGGTGAACAAGTCTAGGGATGAATTGGATCTTGATTATATTACGGCTGAGTTGTATGTTCTGGGCACACAGTGGAAGTACAAGATGGGCACGATGAGCCGCTCACTTTTCCGGCTGCATGCATGAACATGTATGCTCGGGCATGAAATGCTTTTGTGTGTGCGAACATTATGCCTTCTTCGTATCAGCATGATGTTATTGTTGATCGTGCTATTCTACTTTGGGGGATATTGAATGAGGAGTATGTGGATCTCGGCCATGTGATATATCAGAATATGTTGCGGTTTTTGTAAGGCAAGACATCAGGGGTAATTCCTCATGCCTCTATTGTGATGAAGCTTTATATTTCGGTTGGTGTTCGATGGCCTGAGTTTGAGCAGATGCAAATGCTGAGCGCTCCAATTGATAGCTCCACGATCTCAGTTATGTAGGAGTGGTATGGAGGAAAAGCTGATGAGAAAGGTCTGGGGTACACTTATGACCATCTACCAAGAGGCCAGCCGGCCAATTAGACTTATGCTGGTGGCTCTTCTCCGGCTAGGCGTGTATCTTGGAGAGCCACTCGTGTAGAGGTTAGTTCTTCGGGTGCTCAGCAGGAGGCAGGGAATGGTTATGGGCTTGGCGATGCGCAGTTCAGGAGATTGACTTGGATGCGATGCAATATATGCACAGTCATTTGGGACCGACTTAACACAGGCTTTGGGTACTACATTCTGAGCCACTGTTGTTGAGGTTGATTGGCCGGTGTTTGGTGCTGATTCTGTAACACCCCCAGATCCGGGGTCGGGGATCCGGGTCGTCACGGTCTTTCTTTCCACAATATCACTTCACTTAATTAATAAATAACCTTATGCTGTGACCCCACACTAACACACACCACACCCGTTATAGTCTCAGAGATGAAATTTAAATAAGTACAAGTCTTTGAATCCACAATTTAAAAGTTATTACAACCCAAAATGATTACTTGATAAATTTACAGTTAATTGCCATTATCTGCCACAAGTTATAATTATACATAATTGATTCTCAAAAGTAGATGGTCTGATCTATAATAGATCTACCTCTGCAGCTATAGCAGCTACAACATCAACGGGAAGACGCAGGACGCTTCCCACGCGCTTGCGCTGGGTCTGCTGGAGTCTGGCCATCTTTCCTAACTGTTGTTGTGTGATGAAGAAATAAAGCAAGGGTGAGCAGCAAGCCCACCAAAATAATATGTATAATGATTAACAATATATGAGTCTTCTCATAGTACTCATGAAAGTCTTGGTCAAAAGAAATAAACCAAGTTGATATCTTAATGCGATGAAGTCGCAAAATATTCAGTGTATATATATATATTCATATATACTTTTCAAAATATTGGAAGTCCTCTTCCATGCATAATACACACAGAGTTCCAGTGTATAACTGTATAAAAATATCGTTGCAAGGTGATCTCATATATCTAACCTTGTCTCAACATTATTCTGAAAATCTTTGTCATTCATAAGACAATCATTAATTAGATATAAGTTTAAAAGATGAAGTTACAAGATACCCCAATATACTTATATCTTTCCCAAATACTACTTGAACTACCACCGTTCAAGTTATAATTAATTTCAAAAGTTCATCACATAGATGAGACTATAAGACAAGATTTGAATAGATTAAATCTTTAAAATATTATCAAAATAAAATGAAGTTACGAGATACTTCATTTGATGTAAACATCATTTTGAAAACTTGACCCTGCCAACACCCAACAATCGCCCAACCGTAGCCTTTCTATCGAAGTGCTCTGGGTAGTGTTGCAGAAATTATCCAATTGGATGATGAACTCATTACGGGAGTTTGCCGCGCCAGGAAGACCACTTACGATGATCAGTCGTAGTAGTACAACCCCACCATTTTCTACATGTAGAGGAGAACCTGTCGGATTTACTTGTCAACCGAACACTGAACTCCTAAGGAATGGACCGCCTTAGCGGAACTTCCAGGCCATTTGGGCCAATATCATAAGGCTGGGCCGGCGCTACTCGACCACTTACGCCACTCCTAGTTCAGATGAAATCCATGACTCTGAAACGTAAAGCTCGTTTCCCCCCTTTCCCCAAGTAGAAACTTGTTGATACGGCTCCACCAAGAAGTCGTACCTAGTTGGAAAGGAAAACTCACCGATATTTCCCAGGCGATGCCTGTTAATGGATTAACTTGTTCCAAGAATTTTACTTCCCGAATATTGGGTAAGTAATCAAAAACTCTTTTACCAAGACAGCAACCTTGTTGCGAATATAAAACACACCACCGAGCCGGATCCCCCAGGTTTTGAGCGAGTATTTAAATCCCCTTTTTAAAAGGAAGATCTTAAATATAAAAATAGTTTTGGGATCCGCTCTAACTTTTGAAAATCATTTTAAAGACTCGAAAACACTTTAAAGAGTGTTTGGAGTAAAACTGATTTAATGAAGTAAATCAGTCCCCAGAATATTTAGAAAATGTCTGAATATTATTATTTAAATAATATTCCCATAAAAAAATAATCTTTATAAAATAATTGAAGTAGAAGTATTAAAACTTATACTTGAAATGAATAGCAAATAATCAAAGATATACTTATACGAAAGTAATATCTTTATTTGAATAATCAAAAATAAGTTTGATTATCGACACCTTATTCTTTAATAAAATAAAGAATATATCTCAGCAAATAATCGGAGTCATAGATCCTCAAATGAATATTCAAATAATATTCAATAAATAAAATAAGCTGAGTCATAATACCTCGAATGAATATTATAAATAATATTCATTAAATAAAATAAAGGAGTCATACATCCTCAAATGAATGTCCAAGTAATATCCAATAAATAATGTAAAGGAGTCATACGCCTTCGAATAATATTCGAAATAATATTCAATAATAAAATAAAGTTAAAGTTATCGAATAAACCTTATTCGATTAATAGTTTTAAAAACTATATCCATATATATATATATAAATAAATATATATATATATATAATATACTCGGGAACATCGACTCCCGGTTTAGAAATATGTTCACCTTTTATCCCCTATACTAAGGGTATACGCAACTACTTGCTTATTTCTAGCATAGGTATTATGCAACTATAAGCATTGAAATCAACAGATAGATAACCAGATTACGAAACAGACATGCATATATTCCATATTAGCATGCTCCAATATATCGCAAAATTTGCTAATAACAATCATGCAATATCACAAGATAATGCATATACATATATTTACATCACAACAACAGTATAACGGGTAGAAAACTTGCCTGAGCGACTGGGGTTACGAATGGCTCGGGACGAGTCTGGTAACCTATAAACAACAAGTAAGTTGGAATTAAACCAAAGTCACTTGTAAATCTATACTTTAACTAACTTAGACTCTAACGCTTGTTTTGCGCTCACTGATTCGCTTAAGCCACTCGGGTACCCTCGGCTCCACCATTTTTAATAATTTAACCTTTACGAGTTTTAAAGCGATTCCTTCGCGAGTGTCTTACCAACTGCCTAACACACTTACCATAAATGTTTCATACATTAATTAACCCTTTTTGGTCTTTAATCTATGTTTCAAAGTAAGGCGAGGGGAAAAGTTTCGTTCGCGAAACGCCGTTACTTGAAACGGTCGTTTCTCCTAAACCGTGTATCGGAATCGAACGAACTACATATCAAAACGAAGCTCGTAACATGAGCTATCTAAAAATGGCAGTGGTCATAATCTAGCAGGGGGTTCTCGGGTCCTAATGTTATGCACAAAAACAGTCTACAGGAAATCGGACGTTACGACGGCTATGTTTACGCGATTTCCCAAACTTTAAACCATTCAATACCAACCATAAATCAACCCCAAATCAATCATACAACCAATATCCCTCCAAACCACATCATAACAGCCCCAACAAATCCACATTAACCATTTATACTTATTCCTCACATGAACTAAAAGCTTTACTTAGGTTCTTTAACTAATTACCAAGATTTACAACTCCAACAATGCAACAAAACCAACTAATCTCTACAAACTCAACCAAACTTCAACCATTCAAGCATCATGCTTCACATATGCTATATCAAACACATTCAATCCTAATTACTCAAAACTAAAGCTAGGGTTTGTAGTTTATACCTTCCTTGGAGAGTGGAGAATCAAGAGAATGGCTTGGAATCACCTTTAAAGCCCTTATCCAAGCTTACTCTAAACAAAACTTCAAGAACACAAATTTTAGTTCTTGAAAACACTATTCACCATCTTCTTTCATGATTTATAGAAAAAGATTGGCTTGGAATTAGAAGCTTAAACTTATAGGAAGTATGTAACTATCCATGGGGAAGCTTAGATAATTACCTTGCTAAATAGTAAGTGGAGGAGCTTGGACTTTCATTTTCTAAGAAAACCACCCGAGAGCTTCATGAACAAAGCCTTGGTTGCTTTTGATTTTTTTGATGAAAATGATTTTTGCTTGGCTTGGTTGCTTGGTTTTTGTGCTTGCTTTAGTCAATTACCTTCTTGCCCTTGAATTTGTGTGGTTCTCATTCAACCACACCTCCTTCCTTCCCATGTCATGCTTATATCATCCTCATGATGTCATCCTCCCTTCCTTGTCCTCTTTCTATTGGTTGGATGACATCATTCCCACTAATCCCTTTGATTAACTTCCTAATCGTTTGCCTAATGACCGCTGATCTGTTATACGGTTCGCTTAACTTTCGTTCTCGTTTATCGTTTGAAGGATCATACCCGGGATCTTATTACTTAGGTTCCCTTAACCTTTCTCAATACATTATATTCCTTTTTATGATCCTCTATTATAATCCTTTAATTTAAATCCTTTTCATCCTGTTACCTTATACTCAATTCTCTCCGTATCTTGTGGATTTCCGGGAAAAACCAAAGTGTTCGGAATTGGATTCTGACGATCTTTACATACACTTATATACTTCATAGAGTACTAATAATATCCCATAAGATCAATAACAGAACCCCTACATAGCGTGGCATGAAAAGTTTTCTCGTTCAGCAAAAACACTATTCATAAGGGTTTCAAAATTTCTCAAAAATTGGGGTTATTACAGTCTCCCCTCCTTAAAAGGATTCCGTCCCGGAATCGGATAGAAATAAATAGGGATACTTTCTTAGTATTGCACTTTCTAACTCTCAAGTCAATTTTCCCACATTGTGGTTCTACCATCAAACTCTTACTAGTTTGATAACCCTTCTCCTAAGCACTCGTTCCTTTTCACTCTATAACCCTTCCTGGTTGCTCCATATAGGTTACGTCGGGTTGCATATCTATGCGCTCATATGCCTCTATTTATCTGGCATCCGAATTACACTTCCTTAACATTGATACGTGAAACACGCTATGAACTTACTACATGTTCGGGGGGTAGGGCTAGCTCATATGCTAACTTCCCAAAACGTCTTAATATATCCAAGGGTCCAACAATTTGTGGACTTAGCTTTCCTTTCTTTCCGAACCTCATCAATCCTTTCCAAGGGATACCTATAACATTTCTAGGTCCCCTATTTCATACTCTTTATCCTTTCGTGTCAAATCAACATACTTATCATGTCCATCTTGGGCTACTACCAGCCGTCCTCTGATTAGATCTATCATATCCTTGGTCCTTTGGACTACTGCGGGTCCGAGCATCTTGCGCTCTACAACTTCATCCTAACATAAGGGAGATCGACATTGTCTTCCCTCAAGGATCTCATAAGGCGACATCTCGATAATGACATAGGATCTATTGTCGTAAGATAACTCAATTCTCATTAAGTGATCATTCCAAATTCTTTCAAGTCTATTACACAGACTCTCATCATAGCTTCTAATCATTAGAACTTTTGCTTCTCAATACCCATTCTTTTCCAGTTCGTAATCGCTATCACCTTCCGTTCCTAATATTATACTGGTTATACTTTTGCTCGTTAGCATTCTATAACCTTTTAATAACCACGTCAACCTTAGTATCACGAATGTGTTCCCATTCCGCATACTACCACCACTTTATTACTCCTTTTTCAGTTGTTTCTATTTTCCAAAATTTGATCAATCAAATAGAAGTAAAGGAATTTGTTGAGAGATCACTATGATCATGAACACTTGTTATATCGCATAGTTAGTACAGAAGGTGGCCAGCCTTTAGTACTTGACAAGCAATTAAACAATAGCTGGTATCCTACTAGGCTTCTATCACAGAGATAGATAGTCATTCGGCAATACCTCCCCTTTCTGGAAGGGTTGTTCTTCTCAGCTTACATGAAACGAAAAGAAGAGAAAAAGAACGAATTGAAGAGAATTGTATATATGAAAAAAAAAATATACTGCCACAAAATATCTGGCTTGGAACCTACCTCTGAACTATAGAGGTTTGTCATAGGAGAACAAATCATATACGTATATAAATCAACATTAAGCATTATAGCCTCATATTTCCCATGCCTAAATATTTTCGCTATCCCGTCCATCATTCTATGGACCCACACTCTTTCTCGAGCTTATACACAATCACCTTTGAAACTCCCTCGACATCGAAAATCGAATCTGAGATCTCATTCTATACATCATCGTTACTAGAATTCTATGCTTGCACCGCAACCTTCCTCGTATAATAATACGATTCTCTATTGATAAGAAAGAATAATTATTCACTAGGTAGATACTCTACTTAATTAGTCTATTAATGATAACTTATACACTACCACGACCCGATTAGTGGTACTCAATCTCAACACCCATTCCAATACAACTCTCACGGTTGTAATCAGCTCAATACTCGCAGAATCATTGCTGCCTTACTATGGTCCACCACTGACCTACTGTCGTCATTCATTTTCCATGAAGTCTTAATAGCTAACCATACGGAGTCCATACAGGTCGTATCTAATTCTCCTAAGGAGTTAACATAACCACCAATCACAATTCATGAAGAACACTCCAAACTCTGACGTACTTTCATGACATGAAGCAGATAAAATTGCAGAAGAGTTTCAATCAAAGCAACGATAGCAGGTTAATACCATTTTTAATCATATGCCTTAGATAGAAGACTTAACTCAAAGGTTCGTCTAGTCCTTTTTGGAAACATGGTCCTGGCTTATTCTCAAGATAGTACCTCCTAAGATAGATAGCCCGTTCATGGCGATTACACGAATTAAACCTTTGCCAACTACTATTACGGTTGGGTATTGCACAGTCATCAGAAGGAATGTCAATCTTCCAAACCATAATACAATCGGCATAGCTTTAACCATCATCATTGTATTCCTTTGGCACAAGCGCCTATAATTATCCTCTTACCTTTAAAGTGTCGGCCACCTTTTTGGCCTTTCCTGATAGTAAAATTTCCTTACAGTCAATGTCATTTTAACCACCTCCAAATAAATTTTTTCCACCTTATTTCAATCAGAGCTTATGTGAAGATGTTTTCCTTAAAATCTGATGAGTAAAAAAAAAAATCACCATTTTTCCATAAGTTATTGCCTCAGTCTTTAGAGGTTAATCACTGTCATGACTGACTCTCAATCATAATTAGAACATCTTTTATCTTAAGTCCTAATTGCCCTGAACAATTTCGACCATTATTGGTTCGATCCATACCTTCTCGTGGTTTAACACGTGCCTCACTTGGCATCATTATAATTACGTCATATTTCCTTTATCAACATTTCCATTCTTGAGAATTTTGAATATTACCTTTCTCATTGCAAAACCTCTAAGGTTATCCTTGAATCGTTCCTCCTGTATTCCCTAGATACAGGGCATATCAAAATACCATTCACTATTACTAGAACCATTGTCTATATACTTCTGAAAAATTTCTCCACTGATCCTTAAAGGTTATTATTACCTTAATGCTTTCCAATTCATACTGTCAAAACTCATACTATCCCTATCAAGGGTGAAATGCCAACCTTTATGCATTCCCCTAGGATTCGTTTTAAGTTACCGATGTTCTATCCTTAATTCCACCTTTAAAAAGGTACAAGCATCCTTCCATGGATAAATAAAGTCATATATCCCTGATAAGGGTATCTTATTCAATCATTCCCACCTCGATAGTCTATACCGAATTTCACAATAACATCTGTATACAACATGAGGTCAATCCACATGGCCTCCAAAAGATAAAAATGGTTATCCGCTTTTCTTTCATGATTTGGTAATGATCACATGGATGATCTAGAAGATATTGGTCGTGTTCAACGTGAACTTCTTCTTAATAAATCCATATTTACTTTTGTCATTTATCTCAACAGTCATCTCAATGTTGGGATATCTTTCATACCTGGCGTCTCCCTTTCTGGGTATCGAGCCACCGGTCTTACATTTCACATTATTGAAGGTCACTTCCTTTATCCAAATTTTTTCCTGATTTCTTACTTTCTTCTCTCCTCAGTCTATCCGTGTCTCAATATTTATCCTTCGAACTATCTCAAGGTTTCCTCGAATCCTCCCAACTTAAAGGGGGTACAATATATGTATCTCTTATGCCTTCAACCATCAATTTTAACTCATGGTGGATCATCATCACCCTGACGATTACATACTTTTCTATTTCTATTGCTATGAGTCTTTAGGGTTTCCTCATACCCAACTCCCTTGTCATTCCTCAAACTCTATTGCCGTTATATTCCTTTCTCTTATCATTATTTCATGAACCAACACAACATAAGCATTGATTTCAAACATCCCGTCATTCTGGATTCGTGTCTACAGAACGAATCTTGACAACTTTTACATCTTAGATTCATAATTCATCATACTCGTCTGCCTTTGTTCTGGCTCTAAAGCTTTTACACTATCTCCATAACCTTGGGAATTACTTTCCCGAAAACAATTGACTGAACTTAAATCAGTTTATTCTAACCTCTGGCTCCGTGCCTTTCTTGGTCTTTCACCAGCAGGTGGTCTCTCTCTTAGGAGGGTAGGTGACAAAATAGTCTTTTGTGGTTCGTCAATCATTTAGAGTCTCAAATGATTCATCTATTTCATTTAGCCAGGCTCTTGCCTCGACTGGGTCAGCTTGTTCCTTGGAACTCTGAGAGCTTAGAAACTTAAACGTCTTGAAAGAATTTCTCACTGCATTGTTTCCTCAAGGTGGTGGTTGGGGATAATAGTCTAAGTTCTTTTTAGACAGGTCCATGAATTGCCGTATAGGAGTACCATCTCGGGTCTCCTTTCCTTACTCGACTTTCTATTTCCTTAGTATGAAATGTTTCATCCTACTCCCCATAATTGGGGTCATCTTTTAATTTAAAATCCTCACTTTCCACTCCATTATGCCATGGGTTCCTTCTATCTTGATGGCGACCTCCCTGACTATCACGTTCAGGGTTTGCTCTAAATCTTATTCCTCAAACTAGCTTTCATCTAAGATCTCATCCTTACGCTCTTGAACTTTCGGAACCCAAATTCTATAGGAATACCTCATTATCCCCTTATCATCTTTTTCGATATTAACCTCTTATCTATTTGTTGGCTTTCTGCCTTCATTCATAACTTTTTCTGGCACAATATGATCTTTTCCAATAATTCGGGCTGTATTGCTATCTCAAACAGCTTTTCGGTACCGGCTCCGGTTACCTTCACTACTATTTCCATTTTCTCAAAATCTCTTATAAACTCTCCAAAAGACATTATCATCTTGAGTCTCTCCTTTTTACTAAGGGCATCAGCCACCATATTGGCTTACCCCGAATGATAAAGAATCTGCCAATCATAATTCTTGATTAGCTCTAACCGCCTCCTCTGGCGTATGTTGAGCTCTTTCTACGTAAGAATGTACTAGAGCACTTATGGCTTAGGTAATTCTCGCACTTCTCTCCATACAAGTAGTGCCTTCAATCCTTAGGGTAAAACTATTGCCACGAGCCTAAGCTCATGAGCGGGGATATCGAATTTCATATTACCTTAATTGTCTTGACATGTACGCGATTACCTTACCGTGCTGCATGAGCACGCACCCTAAGCCCTTGTGCGAAGCGTCACTACACTTCACAAAATCTCCTTTTCCATCCGGCAATGCCAGCATAAGGGCCATTACCAACCTCTGCTTCAGTTCTTGAAAGCTGTTCTCGCATTTCTCTGTCCATTCGAACTTCTCAGTCTTACGAGTAAGCCGCGTTAAAGGGGCTACTATCTTTACAACTTGAACGAACCTCCGGTAGTGACCGGCCAATCCTACCTCTGGTAGTCGACCAAACCATGGTCATCAATTCATCAGTGGTCCTTTATCCAATCCTGTCAAGATCCTCCATGGGATCCTCCTCAACAACTATCCCTTCTAGGACAACATCCTCAACCGCTACATCCTCAATATCAACATCATCCGGTCCTGCATTAGGACACTCTATCGGATCCACAATCCGATCTCCAATTAGTAATAAAACATCATCGCGCTGTTGCTCCTCAACCTCAGGGTTCGGAGTCCCGCTACTCTATACGATAACGAACTACGCTTCTATCGCTACATTTATAAGGGTTCCCATAAGGGTTTTAGCTGTCAGTACTACGTTAGGTAGTCCGACTATGAACTTGGCAAGAGTTCTTATTATCTTAGTGAACTTATTATCTTAACGTCCCATCATCTCTGAGGTTTATAACGCTTAGCTCTGATACCATTTCTGTAACACCCCCAGATCCGGGGTCGGGGATCCGGGTCGTCACGGTCTTTCTTTCCACAATATCACTTCACTTAATTAATAAATAACCTTATGCTGTGACCCCACACTAACACACACCACAACCCGTTATAGTCTCAGAGATGAAATTTAAATAAGTACAAGTCTTTGAATCCACAATTTAAAAGTTATTACAACCCAAAATGATTACTTGATAAATTTACAGTTAATTGCCATTATCTGCCACAAGTTATAATTATACATAATTGATTCTCAAAAGTAGATGGTCTGATCTATAATAGATCTACCTCTGCAGCTATAGCAGCTACAACATCAACGGGAAGACGCAGGACGCTTCCCACGCGCTTGCGCTGGGTCTGCTGGAGTCTGGCCATCTTTCCTAACTGTTGTTGTGTGATGAAGAAATAAAGCAAGGGTGAGCAGCAAGCCCACCAAAATAATATGTATAATGATTAACAATATATGAGTCTTCTCATAGTACTCATGAAAGTCTTGGTCAAAAGAAATGAACCAAGTTGATATCTTAATGCGATGAAGTCGCAAAATATTCAGTGTATATATATATATTCATATATACTTTTCAAAATATTGGAAGTCCTCTTCCATGCATAATACACACAGAGTTCCAGTGTATAACTGTATAAAAATATCGTTGCAAGGTGATCTCATATATCTAACCTTGTCTCAACATTATTCTGAAAATCTTTGTCATTCATAAGACAATCATTAATTAGATATAAGTTTAAAAGATGAAGTTACAAGATACCCCAATATACTTATATCTTTCCCAAATACTACTTGAACTACCACCGTTCAAGTTATAATTAATTTCAAAAGTTCATCACATAGATGAGACTATAAGACAAGATTTGAATAGATTAAATCTTTAAAATATTATCAAAATAAAATGAAGTTACGAGATACTTCATTTGATGTAAACATCATTTTGAAAACTTGACCCTGCCAACACCCAACAATCGCCCAACCGTAGCCTTTCTATCGAAGTGCTCTGGGTAGTGTTGCAGAAATTATCCAATTGGATGATGAACTCATTACGGGAGTTTGCCGCGCCAGGAAGACCACTTACGATGATCAGTCGTAGTAGTACAACCCCACCATTTTCTACATGTAGAGGAGAACCTGTCGGATTTACTTGTCAACCGAACACTGAACTCCTAAGGAATGGACCGCCTTAGCGGAACTTCCAGGCCATTTGGGCCAATATCATAAGGCTGGGCCGACGCTACTCGACCACTTACGCCACTCCTAGTTCAGATGAAATCCATGTCTCTGAAACGTAAAGCTCGTTTCCCCCTTTCCCCAAGTAGAAACTTGTTGATACGGCTCCACCAAGAAGTCGTACCTAGTTGGAAAGGAAAACTCACCGATATTTCCCAGGCGATGCCTGTTAATGGATTAACTTGTTCCAAGAATTTTACTTCCCGAATATTGGGTAAGTAATCAAAAACTCTTTTACCAAGACAGCAACCTTGTTGCGAATATAAAACACACCACCGAGCCGGATCCCCCAGGTTTTGAGCGAGTATTTAAATCCCCTTTTTAAAAGGAAGATCTTAAATATAAAAATAGTTTTGGGATCCGCTCTAACTTTTGAAAATCATTTTAAAGACTCGAAAACACTTTAAAGAGTGTTTGGAGTAAAACTGATTTAATGAAGTAAATCAGTCCCCAGAATATTTAGAAAATGTCTGAATATTATTATTTAAATAATATTCCCATAAAAAAATAATCTTTATAAAATAATTGAAGTAGAAGTATTAAAACTTATACTTGAAATGAATAGCAAATAATCAAAGATATACTTATACGAAAGTAATATCTTTATTTGAATAATCAAAAATAAGTTTGATTATCGACACCTTATTCTTTAATAAAATAAAGAATATATCTCAGCAAATAATCGGAGTCATAGATCCTCAAATGAATATTCAAATAATATTCAATAAATAAAATAAGCTGAGTCATAATACCTCGAATGAATATTATAAATAATATTCATTAAATAAAATAAAGGAGTCATACATCCTCAAATGAATGTCCAAGTAATATCCAATAAATAATGTAAAGGAGTCATACGCCTTCGAATAATATTCGAAATAATATTCAATAATAAAATAAAGTTAAAGTTATCGAATAAACCTTATTCGATTAATAGTTTTAAAAACTATATCCATATATATATATATAAATAAATATATATATATATACATAATATACTCGGGAACATCGACTCCCGGTTTAGAAATATGTTCACCTTTTATCCCCTATACTAAGGGTATACGCAACTACTTGCTTATTTCTAGCATAGGTATTATGCAACTATAAGCATTGAAATCAACAGATAGATAACCAGATTACGAAACAGACATGCATATATACCATATTAGCATGCTCCAATATATCGCAAAATTTGCTAATAACAATCATGCAATATCACAAGATAATGCATATACATATATTTACATCACAACAACAGTATAACGGGTAGAAAACTTGCCTGAGCGACTGGGGTTACGAATGGCTCGGGACGAGTCTGGTAACCTATAAACAACAAGTAAGTTGGAATTAAACCAAAGTCACTTGTAAATCTATACTTTAACTAACTTAGACTCTAACGCTTGTTTTGCGCTCACTGATTCGCTTAAGCCACTCGGGTACCCTCGGCTCCACCATTTTTAATAATTTAACCTTTACGAGTTTTAAAGCGATTCCTTCGCGAGTGTCTTACTAACTGCCTAACACACTTACCATAAATGTTTCATACATTAATTAACCCTTTTTGGTCTTTAATCTATGTTTCAAAGTAAGGCGAGGGGAAAAGTTTCGTTCGCGAAACGCCGTTACTTGAAACGGTCGTTTCTCCTAAACCGTGCATCGGAATCGAACGAACTACATATCAAAACGAAGCTCGTAACATGAGCTATCTAAAAATGGCAGTGGTCATAATCTAGCAGGGGGTTCTCGGGTCCTAATGTTATGCACAAAAACAGTCTACAGGAAATCGGACGTTACGACGGCTATATTTACGCGATTTCCCAAACTTTAAACCATTCAATACCAACCATAAATCAACCCCAAATCAATCATACAACCAATATCCCTCCAAACCACATCATAACAGCCCCAACAAATTCACATTAACCATTTATACTTATTCCTCACATGAACTAAAAGCTTTACTTAGGTTCTTTAACTAATTACCAAGATTTACAACTCCAACAATGCAACAAAACCAACTAATCTCTACAAACTCAACCAAACTTCAACCATTCAAGCATCATGCTTCACATATGCTATATCAAACACATTCAATCCTAATTACTCAAAACTAAAGCTAGGGTTTGTAGTTTATACCTTCCTTGGAGAGTGGAGAATCAAGAGAATGGCTTGGAATCACCTTTAAAGCCCTTATCCAAGCTTACTCTAAACAAAACTTCAAGAACACAAATTTTAGTTCTTGAAAACACTATTCACCATCTTCTTTCATGATTTATAGAAAAAGATTGGCTTGGAATTAGAAGCTTAAACTTATAGGAAGTATGTAACTATCCATGGGGAAGCTTAGATAATTACCTTGCTAAATAGTAAGTGGAGGAGCTTGGACTTTCATTTTCTAAGAAAACCACCCGAGAGCTTCATGAACAAAGCCTTGGTTGCTTTTGATTTTTTTGATGAAAATGATTTTTGCTTGGCTTGGTTGCTTGGTTTTTGTGCTTGCTTTAGTCAATTACCTTCTTGCCCTTGAATTTGTGTGGTTCTCATTCAACCACACCTCCTTCCTTCCCATGTCATGCTTATATCATCCTCATGATGTCATCCTCCCTTCCTTGTCCTCTTTCTATTGGTTGGATGACATCATTCCCACTAATCCCTTTGATTAACTTCCTAATCGTTTGCCTAATGACCGCTGATCTGTTATACGGTTCGCTTAACTTTCGTTCTCGTTTATCGTTTGAAGGATCATACCCGGGATCTTATTACTTAGGTTCCCTTAACCTTTCTCAATACATTATATTCCTTTTTATGATCCTCTATTATAATCCTTTAATTTAAATCCTTTTCATCCTGTTACCTTATACTCAATTCTCTCCGTATCTTGTGGATTTCCGGGAAAAACCAAAGTGTTCGGAATTGGATTCTGACGATCTTTACATACACTTATATACTTCATAGAGTACTAATAATATCCCATAAGATCAATAACAGAACCCCTACATAGCGTGGCATGAAAAGTTTTCTCGTTCAGCAAAAACACTATTCATAAGGGTTTCAAAATTTCTCAAAAATTGGGGTTATTACAGATTCTGTGTATCTGCCACCTAATACTCCACCCGACGAGGGTGATATTTCTGACGACTAGGTATGCCTGAAATCCTTATTATTACCTTCAATGAGGACATTGAAAATTTTAAGTTTGGGGGTGATAATGTACAGATTAGTTTGTGTGTGTCCATATAGATTCATATAGATTCATATTGCATGTTTAGTTGTATTTCATTCATATTTTTGCATGATTGTTCATATAAGACATAATTATTTGTGTTTTTATGTGAGTTCATTTAGTTGCATGTAAATGCATATAACATGATCCCTTAGGTTGAGCTATTGCTATCTGATAAGTTGATGTTAATTTGAGTGTGGTGATGACGAATAGAGGGTTGATTAAGTCTTAATGAATTGATTTGCATGCCATAAAAAAATTCACAAGTCTTATAGGATTGCTTCTGATCTAGATCATGATCATATTTGTTAAGATGTAATCACTTGTTTATATCTAGAATTTTTGGTATTCTCTGAATGGCAAAAGAACACTAAATTTTAAACTAGAGAAAAACTTGGATTTCATTGCTAGTTATGAATAAGGCGAGGCATCAAATGGCTAGTAGCCGACTCATATTTTTATAAGTTGTCTAAGGTTGAATGAGATGGAGCGAAACACACTCATTTAGAAATCATTGAAAAAAAAAAGAAAAGAAAAAAAAAGGTATGTGTTTATGCATAATTGATCAAGAGTGAGCTCTTTACTACTCGAGTTATTAAGTTCTAGGGGACTTTGTGCCTAGTGACCTAAGGCTTTGATAGTCGGGGATCCGCTAACCTGACGCCCGCTTCTTTTGGGACCTCATTCATTGCACGGTCAAATAAACATCTTTGTTATGTGTTCAATAATAACATGAATCCTTGTATAACTCTAGTAGGAAGGAGGTGTTGTGAGTCATTATGTGTTTAACATCTATTTTCTTTATAAACTTGTGATTGTTTTGATGATAGATAAGTTATGGTTATTGATCTAGTATCGAGAGTATATCTATTAAGCATCCACACACGCACATTTATGGTTTGTGAGTTGCATGGTTTGTGGGGTTTATTCGAACTCTGTTAAAATTCATTGCATTCGTAGAGGTATTAGCTTTATGGTTGGTTATAGTTATTCTGAGGGGATCGATTGCATTATCATTTAGTCGCATTCACGTAGTTGCATTCATGCATTAGTTTTGTTTTGTAGTTTTTGAGTTTGTTTATGCTTGAGGACAAGCATCGATTCAAGTTTGGGGGTGTGATAAGTGGATTTTATATCCACTTGTAACGCTTCATTACAGGCTTAAGTTGGTGTTTTGGACTCAAGTTATTGGTATTTTTGATGTGTTTTTGTGTTTTTACATTACACGCATTAGTTGGATGAAGAAAGAAGCTTTTCAAGGAAATATGCTGAAAAGAGGTCAGATTCTGAAGTCAATACCATTCTTAAGCTGAAGATCATCTTGATAACTTCGCGTGGACTGTTGAATCATCAAATTTTGACAAGCGGAACTCAAATTACAGCTAAAACAAGAAAATGTAGAAGTCCAAGTTCAGAGGCACGGCATGCCCGCGCAGGAAGCGGGGCGGCCGCGCTAGTTTGTTGAAATATGTGTGCGCCCGCGCGGGAAGCAAGGCGGCCGCGTGGGGTTCCTGGCCCATAATCCTTATTTATGTCTGTTTTGGTGATTTCGCGAGCTCAGGTCGTCCAGAAGCCTATATATATCAATAAAAGGTCATTTTTAATAAGAATGAGCCAAGGGAGAGCAATACGAAGACCTAGAGAGCACAAGACGACTACGAAGAAGCAAACTTTTGTATTCTTCAATATAGTTGATACTTTAATGCTTGTTTTCGATTTGTCTTTAAACCCTAGTACTCTTATATTGTTTATTATCATGTTTTCATTGGAACCCATGGTGATGATGAGTTCGATTATGAACTAATCGATGTCATGGGGTTCCAACGGATTTATTTATTGATTTCAATATTTAATTATTTTATAATATTTAGTGTGTGGTGATTTATGATTTCCTAGTTTGGTTGTGCTTATTCATCTTTGATGCGTAGCTAACATCTAAGATTGTCTGTTAATCTCTATTGAAGCGACAGTGAATATAGAGGTTTAGAACTTGCCATGCTAGCATAGGTTTATGTATAAATTGGCATGCATAATTCGTGGGTAATTTTAACCATCTTATTCACCCTATGTAATCACGATAGATAACTTGTTCTTAAACCATTATGTTTTCAATCTTTATAGACATATAGGGACTAAGCATAATTGGTGTATATTCAACTTCTGTCTTAGTTGTGGATGTTTAATAGTAGGGTATACGTATAACGAAAGTTAGCATATACTAGTTTCGTGTTATCTGATTAGTTGTCATCACCATCACATGCTAAGGTTAAAGATATTGACTTTGAATGAAGTATTTAATGAAGTTAGAATCCCATGTTTATTCTCATATAAGTAATTTAATCTTAATTGTCTTAGTTAATGCTATTTAGTATAATCTCTTAGTTAAATCAAAACCCAAATTGTTATTTGTCTTAGTAGTGAGTGATAATCATACATTGCTGTATAGGTGCATAATCTGAACTTAACCTAAACCAGTCCCTGTGGAAACGAACTTGACTTATATCTTATACTACTTGTGATCGCGTATGCTTGCATGTATTTTCGCGTTAAAATTACAGCGAACAAGGGGTATTTTCAAGGCTCCCATAATAGCTCCCACTGACACTGAAGTCTGTATTTGCAAATATTTATGGGAGTCTATTAAGGACTTGATGTCCTGTTACTAACTTTTCACTAGAGAGGTGAGCTGGGTGACTTTAGTTGATAGTGAAGTGCTGGAGGCTTGAAGATCTCTAACTTGTGCTTGAAGATTTTGGATTTGGAGGTTTGTTGATGTAGAAGGTATGGACTGTAAACTAGATGAAAAGATAGTACCAAGAGAATTCTGAACATCATTCTTTATCTCCTCCATTACCAAGGCCGATGGTTCATATCTAGTAGAGTACAACTGATCTAGCTTGACCTTGATGTCATTATTTTTTTGTGATTTATGTCTGGATCACATTGTGCAGAGCTATAAAAGAGTCCCTCAGTTTGGTGATGCTTTCTGTAACTGGTGCAAGAGAGAGAGCTTGGCTTTTTTGAAAACTTGTTGAATTCAGATTTCATATCAGTAAAGGTTGGCATCAGTTCATCAATCCTTTTACTAACCAATTTCTTGGCTTCAGTCTGATGTCCATCCAGAGTTTTCTCTATGGCTCTTCCAATGTGATGAATGCTTTCAACTGTGCTTTGTAAACTTCTGTAATGGCATCATAGACTTCTTGAGGAGTGAGGACCTTGGCATTGCTTCCCAATATTGTGACATATTCCTCTCTAAATTTGGACAAGGCCTCCTCCATGTCCATACTGTAATCCTTTGATAACCATGCATCTACATTGCCATTTGGCTTAGCTTCATCTGCAATTTTGGCTTGCTGGTCTTCAACATCTTCTTTGTATGATACCAAAATTGACTGATAGTCTTGGTTAGATATATCAGTTGTGAGGAGTTGTTGAGTGATGTTTGATAGGCCTGCAAGCTGATCAACTAAGAGATCATTCACTGTAGAGGGTTGAGCTTGAGCATCTGGCAGCCATTGTGAGATGAGGTGTGAAGGTTGGTTAATGTCTGTTGTGGTTGAGGGTTGGGTGGAATTGTTTGAGGTGGATGGGATAGTTGGTGAAACTTTTCATGTGACAGGTGTAACAGTTGAACTCACAGTTTGAACTGTGGTTGTGACAGTGCGTTGTTCACTAGTGGAGTGAACCTCCATTGAAATTGGAGGGGATTTGACCAGGTTACTATCATGTACCATGGCCTCAAACCCTTCTCCCTCTTGAAAGAGACTGGCACTTGAATGTGCTTGAGTACTTGCCTCCCCAATAACTGGATCATTGGCAATTGTAGTCCTAGCTTCAATTGACAGAGCAATGTCAGCTAGAGTTGTGAGGGGACTTTTTCCTGCTTGAGAAACCTCCAATCGAATTGGAAAGGATTTGAGTAGCTCCCCCTCAAGAGTACTACCCTCAAACCTTGCATTCTGTGAAGATTGTTATGCACATGAAGGTGCAGTTGGAACCTGTACAGGGTCTTCAGTAAAAACTGATCAAACCCATATGTTTTTTATGGTGTCATGAAAGTCTACCTTAGAATGTAGCCTCTCGCCATCTAGAAATTGTGCTTGAGTGGTGAGCACAGTTTCTTAAATTGTGTCACGTGATTTTGGCATGGCTTGAGAAGAAGATTCAAGCCCCTTACTATATGATAAAGAAATTTGAGAAATGAGATGAGTGAACTTTGGTGTGATTGTTGGAAACTCCTCCTGAATGGATGAGGGAGTTTCAAGTGATGTGCTCTCTTTGTGTCTGCCAACCACACGACTTCTTTCACCCTTTTGAGAGTGCTCAAGAGGGGGTACAGACTCTTTACAGGGTGCATTGGGGTGAATGCTTGATTTAATAGTGACACCTTATTGAGAAGATACCCCTAGAGTCTGTTGTTGCCCCCTTATTACAACTACATCTTTTTGAGAAGATGTAGAGGTGGCCATATGATTGGTCAACTCAACCTTCCTTTCATCTTTGGATTTCTGACCAAGGGCGACTCAACTTATGTTTGGTCCTCACCACTCTCACTAACAACTACCAAGGGGGTTTACTTTCTCTTCTTTTTACTAACTCCATCCTTTTGAGAGGATGAAGTAGTTGGATTCCTAGCATCTAATGGTTGAGAAGAAAAGGTCTCAGCTGCGGAAGGACCCTGTGTTCTATCCTGTTTGTATACATCTACAGTTGCATGAGCCATAGCTGTGTTAGAAGTTGTAGTGTATCTCATGTCAGGCTTAGGGTAAAGATCGGTTCTAAATTTTGCCAACATAAAGTCAATGACATTTATCCTAACCTGTACCCAGTTCTTTGTAATTAGTGAACCAAATAAAATTTTGGACACCTGTTTATAATTGCCTATATGATTTCTATCTATTCCATCAAGCATATGAATTTCATCTACTTTATAATTTAAAGTGGACATTATAAATCTAGGTAAGGAAAATTCTTTACCTCTACTTGCCAATGGCATTGTCAGCCTTGTGCTCAGTTTTTCCAGGATCAAGCTTCCAACATTGAGCTGTCTGTTGTAAGCCATGGGGTACACCAGCATCTACATTACGCTGAAGATGTTGTCATGACCAGTCTTCCTGTATGTGAAGGCTCTCACTATTAAGTCAAAAACAAAAGACCACCCCCTTCTCAGATTCTTCTTGTTGAGCATAGCCATGTCAATTTTCTCACTGTAGTTAATGAAGTCCATGAATTCATCCAACTATTAGGTAGTAGAAGCTTCAACCAGATTATCTGTAGGGAGGCCCAATGCTTTGTTGATGTCATCTGCATTAAACTCAACAATAACACCCTAAATTATGATGTTCACCACCAAGGATATAGCTTGATTGTCATGGACAAGGGTGTTGAAGACTGCAGATTTCCAGATGTCCTTCCACACATCCAGGTAAAGCACAGGGTTAGTAGTCAAGGCCCCTGAGAGATAGGAAACAGCAATGAATCTCACAAAACCTTGAAATTGTCAAGGATTTGATTTGCATCAACAAATGCCAAGTAGTTGGTTCCCTCTTTGGGGATAAGAGCTCTAACGTTGTTGGTAGCTATTGAAAGAGATGATTTTTAATGGGTAAGTGTTTAGAGGAAGAAAGAGCTTGAAATGGTTAAGAATGGTGGAGATTTGCAGAAATTAGGTCAATTGAGATCTCGAAAGTGTAAAGAGGGGTTATGCCGAGATTTTTGGGTATTTATAGGCTAGAGGCGTGATTTGTCGAGAAGTAAGAAATAAACGGTTGATATTAGTTTGTCGAGAGGTAACATGACCTAAAGAGCTTATGTCGAGATGTCACTTTCTTGACTTTTATCGAGAACTAGATAGTGACTTATCGAGATGTTGTACAACTACCCAAATTATCCTTACTGGACTGAATTATTGCACTTTATATTGAGTAAATCAATCATAAAATTAGAAATGATTTTATACCAAAAGTATTTTACTGAAACAATTTATTAAATTAAATTATCCCAGTTTTGAGTTGTCGAGAAGTCTAAAATTTGAACTTATAGAAAACTCCATATATATGCGTATATCGAGATCTCTACAATACTTATCGAGAAGTCATAAGGAGGCTTATCGAGAAGTCCATTGAGAAGTCATGGAAAAGACTTATCGAGAACTCTGTCGAGAAGTCTCAAAATGAATTGTCGAGAAGTCATTTAAACTTATCGAGAACTCGGTTCTCTACATACTTTTGTTCTTTCTCACTTATGTTTTATATAAATTTCACATACTGAAAATGTGAATTAACATTTAGACATATTTACTTAGAATTAGAAAAATTCCAAGTTATATTGAAATTTGAAAAATTAATATAGAGAGTATCCTGAAATATTTATAAATCATATTCCAGTAATTTCTAATTAAATCAAATTAATTTTGATTTATCAGAAATTTATCTGTTGCGATACATTAGATGAGTTCTTGCCTTAAGGATGAAGAATCTAACATACCAATTTCACCTACAAGTTTAGTGAAAGTTGCTTCATCCAAAGGTTTAGTGAAAATATCAGCTAATTATTTTTCTGTTGGAACAAAAATAAGCTCAATAGTACCATTTGCAGCATGTTCTCTAATAAAATGGTACCTTATATCAATGTGCTTAGTTATAGAATAATTAACCGAATTAGCAACAATAGATATGGCACTAGTATTGTCACACGTGATTGGAATCTTATGTAACACTAGGCCATAGTCCATTAATTTATTTCTAATTCAAAGCACTTTAGCATAATAACTTCTAGCAACTATGTATTCATCCTCGGCTGTGGAAGTTGACATATATTGTTGTTTCTTACTGTACCAAAATACAATTCTTTGACCAAGTAATTGACAGCTTTCACTTGTATTCTTTCTGTCTACCTTGCATCCAACAAAATCTGCATCTGTGTATCCAACAACTTCAAAACCAGTTCCCTTAGGATACCACATCCCAAGTTTGTTGTTCCCTTCAAATATCTAAAAATCCTCTTGATAGCCATCAAATGTGATTATTTAGGATTTGCTTGAAATCTAGCAGACAAACATGTTGCAAACATGATGTTTGGTCTGCTAACAGTTAAGTACAACAACATCTAATCCCCTCTATAACCTAAAATGTCTATACTTTTTCCTTTCTTATCTTCATCCAACTTTATAGCTGTAGACATATGTGTTGATGCATGTGAGCAGTCAACCATCCCAAATTTCTTCAACAGATCTTTAACATACTTGGTTTGACTGAAGAAGATTCCATCACTTCTTTGGCTAACTTGAAGGCCAAGGAAGTAACTTAGTTCTCCCATCATTCTCATCTTATATTCACTCTGCATGAGTCATGAGAATCTTTAACATAACTTTTTATATGTAGAACCAAAAATGATATCATCTACATAGATTTGAACTAGGATAATCTCATTGACATGCTGCTTGTAGAAAAGAGTCTTACGAATTTTCCCTCTAGTGAATCCATGTTTGAGTAGAAACTCTGATAATGTGTCATACCATCCTCTAGGTGCTTACTTCAATCCATAAAGAGCCTTGAACAGTTTATAAACAAAGTTTGGAAAATATGGATTTTCAAAGCCAGGTGGCTGTTGCACATAGACTTCTTCTTCCAGTTCACCATTAAATAATGCACTTTTCACATCCATTTGATATACCTTAAATTTAGAATATTTCATCATAGTCAATTCATTCTTCTTGTCAGTAGCCTTTAGCAACTAGTCTTATTGCTTTAAGTCTTGCAGCTGGAGCAAAAGTTTCATCATAGTCAATTCTTTCTTCTTGTGAGTAGCCTTTTACAACCAATCTTGCTTTTTTCCTTGTTACAATTCCATTTTCATCCATTTTGTTCCTATACACCCATTTTATTCCAATGATACTTCTGTTCTTTGGTGCGGGAACCAATTCCCAAACTTTATTTCTTTTAAACTGATTTAGCTCTTCTTGCATGGTAGTTATCCAGTCAGGATAAAGTAGATTTTCTTTGGATCAATTTGAGACAGAAAACATGCATGAAAGCATTCATTTGCAGTGACACTTCTAGTCCTAACTCCAGTATTGGGATGACCAATTGTAGCGTCTCTTGTGTGACTTCTATCCCATTTTCTGGTGTAATTTTGTTGACTAGAATTATCTGTATTTTCTTTATTATTTCCATGACTTGCAGAATTGTCATCTCTTTCTCCCCCTGAGTTTGTGCCATCAAATTCAAGTGTATTTCTACTTAAAGATGAATTCTCATCTTCACAATTCATTGGTTCATTCGATTCTTCCTCCATCATGTTGTTTTTGTTGATCTCATCTTCATCTTCAGAATCACTGTCAATATTTAAATTTTTAAATTTTAAAGCTTTAGCTTCATTTTCATCAAGACATTCCAAGCATGGATACTTGTCATCATCAAAGATCACATCTGTGCTTTCCATAATTTTCTTTTTCTCTAACACATAAACTCTGTAGGCAGTTCTTTCCAATGAATATCCTAGAAAAAGAGATTCAAATACTTTATAGTCAAATTTTCAAACATATTCATAGTTGTCTTTTAGCACAAAGCATTTATTTCTAAATCTCATGCAGATGCTTCATAGTATGCTTTCTTTTTGACAAAATTGAGTAGAGTGACTTGTCAAGGTTTTTGTTGATTAGATATCTGTTTTGAGTGTAGCATACAGTGTTTATAGATTCCTCCCAAAAACTTGTTGGAAAATTGGTATCTTGAAACATTGTTCTTGCAGCCTCAACTAAAGTTCTATTCTTCCTTTCAACCACACCATTCGATTGAGGTGTTCTTGCAGCTGAAAATTCTTGAACAATGCCTTTGTCTTTATAAAACTCACTTAGAATTGCATTCCTGAATTCTGTGCCATTATCACTCCTCAATCTTTTGACACAATTTTGATCCTCAACCTGCTTCTCAGCTCTCTTTATGTGTTTAATGATGATGTGTGAAGTTTCATCCTTTGTATGCATATATTCCACCCAAGTGTATCTCAGGTAGTCATCCACCATCACCAATGCATACTGATTCCTGGATATAGACATGACATTGATTGGTCCAAATAGATCCATGTGATAAGCTACAATGGAGAACTTATTAACTTTATATTTTTGCTCCTGTGACTAGACCTCTTCATTTTCCCTTTTTGACAAGCTTCACAAACTTCATCTTGAGCAAATTCTAGAGTTGGCATGTCTCTCACTAATTCCTTCTTCACCAAGGTGTTGATTGTTTTATAATTCATGTGAGAGAGTTTCTTGTGCCAAAGTTTGTTTTTCTCATAGGATGCCTTGGTGTAGAAGTAATATATTCCATCCTTGTTTGCTGAATTTAATTCTACAACAAACAGGCTTCCTTTCTTGCTCCTTTCAGAGTAACTTTACCAGTTTTCTTGCTAGTGATTGAACAATCTTCTTTGTCAAATATTACTTCGAAACCTTTATCTGTAAACTGGCTGACACTGAGAAGATTCACTTCAAGACCAGCAACTAGTGCTACATCATAAATGACAATATTACCAGAAATTAACTTGCCATATCCCATTTTTGAATCCTTTACTGTTGTCTCGAAAAGTCACCAATGGGCCAGCCATCTCATCAAATAGTGATAGTGGCACTTTATCACCTGACATATTCCTGAAACATCCATTGCCAATGATCCATATGACTTTATTCTTCTGGCCCTGTACACAACGAGGATTAAATATGTTTAGCTACCCAAGCAGTGTTGGGTACATTTTTCTTTTTGACAGAAGTTGCAGAAGTAGAATTTGAACATTCAAAAAGAACATCATTCATAGTTTGATCAGCATTATCCTTTTTAATTACAGATGCAGGATTGACTTCCTTAAGATCTTTTCATAATTTATGACAGCTTGTCATAACCTTCATATTGTAAGGAATGCAATAAAACTTATCACAGAAGGAATAAGGATCTTCAACCAGTGCCTCGTTATACTTGCATGCTCCAAACATTGGCTCACTAACAGCCTTTTTACAAAGGTGAGTTAGGTGGTTTGTTGAGCCACATTTCTGACATTGCTTTCTTGGAGCATCTGTAACATAGGCATAATTATTGCTCTTGTTTAAACCTATTTTTCCATTTATGTTCTTTTTCTTTTTCCCAGTATTTTCAGTCTTGATCTCCTTTGTTGGTATCTTAGTAGCTTGACTAACTGCAGGCTACTTCTCATATTCAGTGATTGGAGTAAATTATACACCTTTCTTCTCTTTATCTTCATCTGCAATTTCTTGCTTGATATCCAACTCCACTTCACTGAAATTTTATTTCACAAGTTTTAAAAAAAGGTGCATTTACTCTTTTCAGCATCACATGAACATCTTGGTTCATAGTTTCTTTTCTTTTTTCAGCTTCAACTTTCTTGTGAGAGTTCAAGGCCTCATAATCCAAACCAATAGCTATGTTAGCACATGGTTTGTTTTTCTCATGATACTGACCGGTCAACTGAGATGCATTCTTGAATGATTTGAGCTTCAAATCATTTTTCTTAATTCTTTCTCTCAACACTGCCTCTACTTCTCCAGTACACTTAAGATTGTTCTTGAGGTACTCATTTTCTTATTTGACTATTTCAAGACCAACAAGCTGCAGTTCTAGCTCATGTTTCTTAATCTCAAGCTTCTCATTAATTTTTGACAGCCTACTCACTTCTTCAGTGGCTGCCATCATGATTGTGTGGATATGAAACATCTCTACACTTCTTTTCTCAACAATTTCTTTATATTGAGTGACATTTAAATCAATTTTAGTTAGAATAGGTACCTCTGATTTGGATGCATATGATTCTCCTTGCTCTAGATCCATGAGAGCATAATTTCCAAATTCTTCACAGTCATTCTCATCATCTATATCATCCCAATTTTTGCCTTTTCCAATGTAATCCTTTCCGTGTTTCTATCTCAAGAGTGGTTCATACTTTGCTTCTAATTCCAAATAAGCCTGATCTTTCTTCACCTTCTTTGGCTTCTTGCACTTTATGATAAAGTGACTAAGTTCATCATAGTTGTAGCACCTTATATTTGATCTATCCACATATCCTGACTTGTAGCCATCTTTGCTTGTTGCATTAAACTGGTTTTCCTTTCCAGTTGCTGTTGTTGGATGTTTGACCTTTACTCTTCTTGTACTTAGGCTTTTTAACTCTGATATTTGAAAATTTTCTTGCAAGATAATCCATTGACTGATCCATTTCATCCAGTTCATCAAGAGTGTAAAAATAATCCTCTTACAGCTCTAAAATGACTTGCTTTTGTGGCTCCTTATTTTTCTGCTCAATAGCTTGAGCAACTTTAGTCTGGGGTTCCAATTCATCTTCAGACATTTTGTTGTAATTTGATACCAAGCCACTTGATCCATCAAAAACATGTCATTGACTAGCTTTCAATGACTTTCTCTGTAACGTCTCCAGCTTATAGATCTTCAAAATACCATACAAGATCTCTAAAGTCATTCTGCTTAAATCTCTTCCTTCTCTGATTACAGATATCTTTTGTTTCAGGTGATCCAGAAGGGTGAGCAAGAATTTAAGGTTGACCTCTTTAGCTTCATAATACTTGTCATGAAGCTGCAGATCATTTATCAACTTATTGAACTTTTCAAAAACTTCAGTTATGCCTTCTTTTGGTTTAGCCATAAAACTCTCATACTGTGAAACCAAGATCCTTCTTTGATTTGATCTAACCTCTTCTGTTCCCTCACATAGTATTTCTATTTTCTCCCAGATCTATTTAGCTGACTCAAAGTTAATAATGTTATTGTACATTACATTATCAAGGGACTCAATCAATATGAGTTGTAAGCCACTATCCAGTGAAACCTTTTCTTTTGCAGGCTCTGTATAGTTTGAGGGATCTTTAGGTGAAAAATGTGCAGGTTTGACCATGTCTCCATCTGTAGATTTAGAAACCCTTTCCATAGGAATGAAGGGTCCATTTTTTAGAATCTGAATGTACATAGGGTTGGCCATTCTTATGAACAAGATCATGTTCTTTTTCCATAAGGTGTAGTTGATCTTGTCAAAGACAGGTATCTTGACAGTGCTTATTTTCTAAGCACTCATTCTTCCAAGATCTTTATCTGTTTACTTTCAGATTTTTCTCCGATACCACTTGTTAGATATTAAGGGAAGTGAAATATAACACATAGGGGGGTGAATGTGTTTCTTTTAATTTTAATTAGCTTCGAAAGTATTTGGATTAAATTGAACAAAGTGGATATGAACTTGTAGAGATAAATTGTTTAACAGTAAGCACACAAACAAGATATCAAAAAATCACTTTGTATTAATCAAATTTATTTTGCTATAAATTTGTGTTCTTGAAAACAAGAGCCTAGCTACAAATCTTGAGAGAGAATACAAGATATTTTCTAGATCTGTTTTTGTTACTTCTAAACTAAAGACCCGTGCATGCTTTATAGACCAACAACATGAGGTTATAAAACTTGCACTAAAATGTACTCACACATTTTCTAACGTTATCTTGCCTATTTTTATTTCTGGTGTTAGCAAATATGTGCAGAATATGGTAGGTATGTGACCATCATTTATCCAGTGAATCTTGACCCTTCATCTTGTATTCTTCAAGCTGCTTTAGTAGAGTTTCCAATTTAGAGAATGAACTGTTTATTGACTGATAATCTTGAATCTTCCAGTTTTTTGCATTCTGTAATATGAGATAGTTTGTCGAGATCTCTTTTGTTCAGTAGATATGTCACATATCGATAATTATAATGACCTATCGATATCTTGAGTTCTCTACATGTGTTTTTGACTTGTCGACATCTTCAGTTCTCTACATGCAAAATGACTTATCGATTTCTCCAGTTCTCTACATATGCTTTTGACTTGTTGATATCTCTAGATCTCTACATGAAGAAATGACTTGTCGATATTTCTAGTTCTCTACGTACACATTTTGACTTTTCGATATCTGATATCTCTACAGGCATGTTGACTTGTTGATATCTCTTGGGACTTCTCTATAAGTATTTTGGACTTCTCGATATCCCTTGATCTATGACTTGTGGATATCTAACTTAAAACATTTTTTCTAGAACAGTATTATTCAAATTCAAGCTGCTATACTTTTCTCTGATGTATGATCAAGAATTGATCTTCTTCCAAAGTTTATCCCTTATCTTGAAGGTTGTTCACATAAAAGTCCTCTAATCTAATCTACTTAACATTTTTACATACTCAAGGAATACAATTAAAAAATACAAATATAGATTATCGTACAACTTATCCTTAGGATTGCCAATATGACTTAGTCTTGTTATATACAGGCATGTCTTGCACAACAATCACCTCCCAATTTACGAGAAGATTGCTTGTCATAAATTCATGCCTATAATAAGACTAACTGCAAGCTAAAATCAAATACAATAAGACTGACAAATTTATAAAGTACAATTTTATACATCTTGCAGATACATCAATAATGAGTTACAAAACTTATCTAACAAATAGTTAACTCAAGCCACCACCATGAATTTGCCAAATATGTTCCACAAGATCATTTTTCATTTGAAGATAAACTTGTTTGTCTCGCATCTGCTCGTGCATTTGTAAGAATTCTGCAAAGGAACTTTGATGGCGCATTATCCGCGTAACAGTTGGTTCACCATATGTATCAAAATTTTCTTCTTTCGTATTTATTTCTCTTTCATCTTCAATAATCATGTTATGTAATATTATGCAGGCTGTCATAATATATTTTATTGTGCTCACATCCTAAAATTATGATGGTCCACAAATCATTGCAAATCGAGATTGCAAAACTCTACATTATCTCTCAACATCTTTTCTAATATAATAGTTGGTTCATGAAATGACTTGTATACATACCTTGTCAAGTAGTTGAACAATTCTTCCACTTCTAATGCATACAATCAATGCTACCAAACATTCCAGGAAATCCTCTTTGTTCATTTTCTACTAAAAATTTAGCCACGTCTTCATCATTTGGCCGTCTTAAATACTCAGCTCTGAAAACTTCAACTGTTGCTTTAACAAATCTTTTTAGACTCTCTATTTTCGTGCTCTCATTAATTCGAACGTAACCATCAACAACATCAGTAGCCGTTCCGTATGCAAGCATCCTAAGTGCTGTTGTAACCTTTTGAAGTGATAATAGTCTACGAACTCCAACATCATCAGTTCTTTGAGTAAAATAAATATTGTGAGCTATAACTTCCTCTTCAATACGTAAAAATAATGATCTACGCATCTGAAATCTTCGACAGAATTGTGTTTCTGTATATGTAGGTGAATCAGAAAAATAATCACTTATAATCTAGCATGACCTTCTTCAATGCTACGATCAATCACACGACGATTCATAAAAAAACCACCCTGACGCGGGCTAGAATCAGCTCTTTGTCGTTGATGATAAAGGTAAGCAGCACTCATTCTGATTCTTGCTTCATTCTCTTTTTCTTTCGCCTGCATGATTTCAAGAATCATTCTTGTGATATTATCCATAATTTGTATACACGTGATAATGAAATCCTAGACTTTATACATGTTTAAGGTAATTTTAATAATATATATATATAATTTTATATAATGTTAAGAGTAATTTAGCTGATAAAAAAATTGTAAAAACTTTCATTGTCAACCAAATTTATTAATTACTTATATAATTATTGTAATATACATATTATATAGAAAAAATACTAATAAAATATTATGATAAAAACTTTACTTAAGTGTGTAAGGCATATGTCATAGCCTATTTGTATATTCGAGGATTTAACTCAACTCAAATAAGAATGTAATAAGTAAATAGTGGATCTACCGTCAAAGAGATCTCACAGAGTAACATCTGTTAGAGGATTCAGAAACAAGGTTCGTCTACAGACTTGAGGAATTAATTCACTGGAAGAAGCTCAAGAAATTGATCAAGCCTCAGTGATATAAATCAAGATTGTGGATTTAATCAAGTGACAGAGATCTCGTTAGGGTATCAGATAATTACAAGGATTTAATCTGAAGAAAATCAAAGTGTCAAAGTCAAGACATGAAGAAACGTCCTGGAAGTTAGTCACTCATGAACCAGACAGTACATCGAGTGTCAACATTGAAGTGGTGGAATTGATTCATAATTTTCAGTGATTTTCAAAAGATTTGCAGAAGAATGGTTGCAGTTCAAGAGTAGTATTAATTCTCTATTAATTAATTAAGTCGTATAATTTAATTAAGAAAATAAATTATATCTGCAAAGATTAATTTATTTATTAATTGAATTAATTGATTAATTAATTCTGAATTAATATTAAGATTTTTCAGAATTGTTTTTGGATTAAAATCAGTTTAAATCAGCAAGACAATTGAAAATAAACTAGCATGACAATCTGGATTGTCATACCGATTGTCATGCCAAGTCATTTCAATTGTCATACCGAAAGTTACACTGGGAGGAGGATTGTCTTGCCAGTTCATTCTGATTGTCTTGCTAGTTCAATCAATAGTCTCACCGAAAGTCTTGCTAGCTCAATGGATTGTCTTGCTGAGCTAAAAGGATTGTCTTGCCAATTAAATCAAAGGTTGATTGATTACAAAAGCAACAGAAGCAGCAGCCAATATATGATCCAGAAAACAACTCAAGAACAAAAAAGAAAAAGCAGCCAACCAATATATCATCTTTTCATCTGCATATTTCAAGATCATAATTTCTAGTTTGTAAAGTTAAATCCAAACCACTAGAAATCTTTATCTTGTTCTTGTGTAACTATCTAGCGGATCAAAATCCCTAGAACTTAATCTCAAATTGCATTTAGCATTTGAATCTTTTTATTACAAAAATAGAAAAAGTTCATGTCGAATTTATTCTAGATTTGTGATAATTAATTTGAGATTAATTCCTTGTAATCGATACAGTTGTTGTAACACCTTTCAAGTTTAATAATATTCTTATTTAACATGAATTTTGTTTCACATTTTTATTCCGCATTTAATTCAATTATTCGGTACTGTTTGTATTCAACCCCCCTTCTACAAACACATTGGGACCTAACAATTGGTATCAGAGCCTTCCAATTAACGAACAAATCAAGATCCTAGACTTTTTTGATTTTTCAAATCCTTGAATTTTTATTTATTCAAAAATTCATAATGGCTTCACAAAAAGTTGGAACCGTTAAAATTCCACTATTTGGTAAAGAAAATTATATCATGTGGAAGAAGAAGATGCTCTTGTTTTTACAAGTTGCAAATCCCAAATATCTGAACTTGTTAAAGAAGGGTCCAAAAATTCCGATGGTTATTGAACCAGAGGTGATAGAAAATGATGTTGTGATTACCAAAGCTAGATCCTATGCAAAAGAGCCTGAAGATTTTACTGCTGCTGAAAAGGAAGAAGCCTCCTTGGATGCCAGCCTTCAATTAATTTTAATTGATTCCCTTGATCCCTTGATGAACAGACATGTGATGAACTGTAAAAATTCCAAACACATGTGGGAAACTATTGAGGTGATTAATGAAGGCACAGAGGAAGTTAGGGAGAACAAGTTAGAGATCCTAACCTCTGAGTATGAACATTTTAAATCCAATCCAGGAAAAGGAATTACTGAAGTGTTTGAGAGGTACAATGCGTTGATCAACAACCTGAACATAAATGGAACATATTATTCAATCAGGGAGGTCAACAAAAAGTTCCTTTTAACATGCCACCTCATCTTGAACATAGAATCACTGCCATAAGAGAAGCTAGAGATCTGAGTGAGATTTCTTTGGATAGACTCTATGGTGTGTTAAAAACCTATGAGTTGGAGCAGATTCAACAGAAGGAAGTCTACGGGAAAGATAGAATGGTCAGCACATCTACTGCTCTTGTAGCTGAAAGGAATATGTCCTAAGTCCAATCATGTATTAGGATTTAGGAATAACTTTTTATGTAATCTGTTTTGATTTCATTGATATTAATAAAAGACTTGTTTTGTTTTTATTACGGGCTTTATCTATTTTAGTGTTTAAATAAGATATACCATAGTTTAGAGTAAAGCTTTTTATGGATTATGATGAGATCATAATAGTGAGACCTAAAAGATGATAACTCTAAACTTAAATATTTCCTGGTCATAGGATTACTAACTAGTAATTAATAATCCGCAAAGATCGGTACATACTATGCTTGCTTCATTATGAAGGATGTCTGTTCTCATAGACATTTGTGTGGTCACACTATAGCTAGTATGTAGGTGCTTATTATAGAATAAGTTCACTGAACATGACTCGCCCAACTGAACAACTGATGGAGTTCACTCATGTGTCAGCAGTTGTTCATATAGTGATAGTTGTACAAGTATCCTTAGACTTAAGGTCATCATAGTCATCTTGTGTACACTGAACTATGCTTTGGTTTAGTTCTTAGTCTCCAGGGACAATTATTAGGGCTCTACTGGGTATAGGAATTTGTACATGAAGATAGTGTATGATCAATAAAAGATCTACCCCTTCCAGTGAAGGAAGCGAATATTCAAGGCTGATCCACTTATGCTAGTTCAGGAATCTCTTGCTAGAGTGAATGAAATTAGAAAGGAGTTTCTAATTTGCATGGAACTAAGCATAGTAAATGGTAAGCAAGTGATTGAATTAGATAGGCTTGACACGAGATCCATGCGTTGTATTTAATCGGGACATTATAGGGTAGAAGGACTTTATTGTACGGTAACTATTCACTGAATAGGTTCTTGGTATTCTAAGCAGTGAATTCGTATTATCCGGATAGTCGCGATATGCTGAGAAGTATCCCTCACGATGTAGAATAAATATGATTAATTAATTAATCATATTTAATAAATTAGAGAATTTATATAAATAATGATAAAATAGTTTTATTATTATTTATTTCTACTACCGGCTTAATATTGAACCTACAGGGTTACACCATAAAAAGAGAATGATTTAATGGTGGAGGAATTAATTAATAATGGCTAATAATTATTTATTTATGAAATAAATAATTAATTGGCAAATTTAATAATTGATTAAATGAGATTTAATTGATTATAAATTAATTAAGAAAAGTTCTTAATATTATTAATTAAGGATTTAATTTTTGGAAATTAAATCAAGAGAGAGAATTATTTCTAAAGTGTTTAGAAAAAGAATTAATAATTAAAAGGTGTTTTAATTATTAATGAGAATAATAAATGGGATAATAATAATAATATTTATGGGAAAATTTCAGCTGAAAATTTTGCCTATAAATATACTATTATAAACCCTATTTTTATTCTAACCCCAAAATTTTATAAAACCTAATTCTCTCCACCTCCTTCTCCTCACTAACGTCGTTTTCTTGGTGGATACCGGTGGAGTGCTTCACGTTTGAGGAGCAGCTGCTAAGGATCTCCGATCGTTGCTCTTGGATCGCATATTAAAGGTTAGTAATCGTTCCCTATGTTTTTACCACGATTTATATGCTTTTATTTGGATTTTGTATGTGTAAAATTGTTTTTACATGCTTCCGCTGCGATTAAAATCCAACAATGGTATCAGAGCTTAGGTTGTATGCATATAGATCTGTGGTAAAATTTTCAAAATTTTATGTGCCTGTATGAATTAATTATGATTTTTACAAGTTATATCATGGATTAATTTTTTCTGATGAGAAATCGTTTCTCAGAATAATTTTGAATGTTGATCTGGGTTCTACAAGTGTTGTAGATCGTCTGGATATTTTTTTCATAATTTTATGATGTATAGATTTTTTATTATGAATTTTTGAAGTTCTTGTAATTAAATTCGTAATTAAATTAGTATAAATATATGTATATATAGTATATATATATGTTTGTATTGTCTGTGTTGTGATGTTCTGTTGTTGAAAAGAAAGCATATGTGATGTGCAGCTGTGGCAGGGACGGCAGCACGGAAATCAGTGCAAGAAAATTACGGCGGCTGTTCTGACAGGCGGAGAATCGCAGAAGAAAGGGTGTCGCGCATTCCGGGAATGCGTTACACCCTGTGGCGCATTCACGGAATGCGTTACACCTTTTAATAGCTTAAAACGGTTGTAACGCATTACCAGAATGCGTTACAGGGCTGGTAACGCGTTCCTGTAATGCGTTACAGCCCGTCTGTTATTTTTAAATTAAATTTCTAGGAGTTTCGTAACTCCGTTGTGGGCGTGCAATATATCGTTGGATTCGTTTTTCTGAGACGGATCTAATGGTGTGATCAAATTTTAGTTTATATAAAAGTTTTGAACTGATTATATTCCATGAAGTGTTTTAAAGATGTTTTTGACTGTTTTAACTGCTTTTAAATGCTTCATGTGATACATAGAGATGTATAATGCTTAGACCAATACGCTAGATGATGTAACATGCCTACCTTGATGTTTATTCATGTTTATATATGTGATATATGCTTAGTTTATCATGCGATGATAGATTTAGGTGAACTTAAATGAACATAAGGCGTTTGTTAGACAACCTAGTATAGTGAAATTGTTTCATAACCTTAATAACAATATTATGAATACAATCATGAGATTCTTGTGTTTATGAAACACGTAATTGAATATGAATTTTCGATATGAGAGAAAGGATGATTCTGTCAACAACAGATTTCTATCTTTAAGAAAGGGTTATTAAGTGACGCCTCTTGACAATGCTCCACCCGATCTGGGAATCATCTGATTATTGATTATTGATTTAAAATATTTAATTTAAAAGGAAGAATCTCTTTATAATATGATTATGATTGTAACGTAATATAATCCCTCTAAAATTAAATAATATCAAGTAGTAACTGGCCAATGACACAACGGGCTTGTGTCGGTCATAGCCTTCCAACATGATAGAAAAGTAGTTCTTATTTTTGAATCATTGTCGGTTCGTGCTACAGCCGAGGGCTTTGATTTCGAAATAAGAAATACTTGTCTATTACATAGAGATGTGTGCATTGAATAAGAATCTAAAGGTCGGTACGTGCCACAGCCGTGGGCCTTTGGGGACTGATTCAACTGTACGGAATGTTGGGTTAGACTTGACTTAGAATATTGAGTTTGTCATGCCACAGCCGAGACTCAATTATTCAAGAGGCTAAAGTTTGATTAGGGAATAACATTAGATGTAATTGACAAGAGTTGTGTGCCTATTGAACATTACATGGCGGTTCGTGCCACAGCCGGGGTTGTGTAATGGAATGTAGGATCCCTATTCCCACTAGCATTATGAATGCTTAATTTTTCACGTAGGGGGTTGAATAAATTAGATAAACTAGTGGGAGCCACTTATGAATAAAGACCCGATTCATATAGTGTTTTAAAATGAAATCGAATATTTGCTAAGTGTTGTTATGTGTTTATCATTTACAGATTAACAATATACATTATGTCTTCTGCACTATCACTCAGGAGCATACTGGATGCTCACAAGTTGACTGGTCCTAATTATGCTGACTGGCTTCGAAACTTGAGAATTGTTCTCAGGATTGAGAAGCTGGAATACGTGATTGACTCACCTAAGCCTACTGAACCTGCTATTGATGCACATAATGATGAACATGTTGTGTATCGTAAATGGGTAGATGATGCAAATGTTGCTCAATGCATCATGCTAGCTTCCATGAATATTGAACTACAGAAGCAACATGAGCATTATGGATGCTCACACTATCCTCATGCATCTACAAGAGTTGTATGATGTGGCGGGGAGGACAGCTCGATATGAGATATCAAAGAAGTTGTTCGGTTGTAGGATGTCTGAGGGATCATCTGTGAATGACCATGTACTTAAGATGATCAATTTGATTGAATGTCTTGGACAACTTGGTTTTGCCATGGATGGGGAGCTGAGCCAAGACTTGGTCTTGCAATTGCTTCCGAGTTCGTTCTCGCAGTTTGTTATGAACTTTCACATGAATAAGTTGGATGTCAGCCTGCTTGAACTCCACAACATGTTGAAGACTGTGGAATCGAATTTTCCCCTAAGAAGAGTTATGTTCTTCTAATTGGTGAAGGTTCCAATCCTAAGAAAAGGAAGAGGAACTCTTCCAAGAAGAAGAAAGTAGGTGAAGAAAAGCCGGTTCCACCAAAAGCTGAAGACCCCAAGAGAAAAGTTGTTTGCTTTCACTGTAACAAGGTGGGGCACTGGAAGAGGAACTGCAAGGTTTACCTTGCAGAATTGAAGAAAAAGAAGGGTAGTGAGACTGCCGCTTCTGATTCTGGTATGTTCATGATAGAAGTGAATATGTCATTAAGCCAAATTTCTACTTGGGTATTAGATACCGCCTGTGGTTCTCAAATCTGTAATTTGTTGCAGGGACTAAGGAGAAGTAGGACTCTTGAGGAAGAGGAGGTGATTCTACTGATGGGAAATGGAGCAAGAGTTGCTGCTAAAGATGTAGAATCATTTCATTTACATATGCCTACGGGCAAGACTGTTGTTTTAAATAATTGTTATTTTGTTCCCTCGATTGTAAGGAATATTATTTCTATTCCCATGTTAGACTTGGCTGGATTTTCATTTATTATTGAGAATAATGAATGTTCTATTTTTAGAGATAATATTCTTTATGGACGTGGTGCTTTAAATAATGGTCTGTATGTATGTGACATAATTTATTTCAGATTGAACAAACTAATAAAAGAAAAGGGATGATGAAAATCTCACTTTATAGTGGCACTGCAGTCTCCATTTAGTAGACATGGAGAGAGGGCTGCAAATTTGCTAGGAATGGTACACACAGATGTATGTGCACCAATGTCTACACAAGCCATGGGTGGATTTTCATACTTCATTACTTTCATGGATAATATATCTAGATTCGGATATGTGTTTGATGAAACACAAGTCTGAAGCCTTTGAAAAGTTCAAAGAGTATAAGTATGAAGTGTAGAAACAAACCAAACATAGTATTATAATTCTTCGATTAGATCGAGGTGGTGAATACTTGAATGGAGAGTTTCGGGATTATCTCAAAGTAAATGGTATAGTCTCCCAGTGGACTCCTCCAGATTGGTATCTGAAAGGAGAAATCGAACTTTGTTAGACATAGTTCGGTCCATGATGAGCTATGAGAATCTTCCAGTATTCCTATGGGGTTATGCATTGGAAACCTCAGCATATTTACTGAATAAGGTGCCTTCCAAATCTGTTCCTCAAACTCTGTATGAGATATGGAAAGAAAGGAAATTGAGTCTTAAACACGTTAAGATTTGGGGATGTCCAGCTTATGTCAAGTAAGTTGACCTAGATAAGCTGGAATATCGATCCGTAAAATGTAGTTTTGTGGGATATCCTAAAGAGACTTTAGGGTATTACTTTTACACCGATCATCGGGTGTTTGTCTCCAGACATGCTACCTTCTTGGAAAAGGAGTTTATCCTTGAAGGAAACAGTGGGAGCAAAATTGAACTTGATGAAGTTCAAGAAGCACAAACTACTATGGATCAAGTGGAAACACCTGTTCTGACTGAACAACCTTCTGTGGAACAGCCCATTCGTAGGTCAGGGAGAGTGTCTCGCCAACCTGAGAGGTAATATGGCCTTGTCATTGAGAATGACAATGAGTTGTCGATCATTGATGATGACGACCCTGTGACCTATAATGAGGCTATGAGTAGTGTTGACTCAGAGAAATGGCATAGTGCCATGAAATCCGGAATGAAATCTATATATACGGGATACAAAAGAATGATTAGAGCAGATGGCCAGGTGGAGACCTTTAAGGCCAGGCTTTTGGGAAAAGGATTCAAACAAAGGCAATGAATTGACTTTGATGAAACCTTTTACCTGTAGCCCTGTTAAAATCAGTTCGGATTTTGCTTGCGAATGCTGCTTACTACGACTATGAGATCTGGCAAATAGCCAGATGATTTTCTTTCCAAGAGAAATGAAAACCTAGTATGTAAGCTGCTGTGAATCATATGTGGTTTAAAGCAAGCTTCTCGTAGATGGAACATCCGTTTTGATGAGACAATCAAAGAGTTTGATTTTATGAAAAACGTAGATGAACCATATGTCTACAAAAGGGTTAGTGGGAGCGCAATAACATTTCTTGTGTTGTATTGAAATAGAGTTGACACACATAACAACATAGCAGACCCACTCACAAAGCTACTTTCTGAAAGTCACTTTGATCGTCATAAAGACAAGATGGGTATTAGATACCAGAGTGATTAGCTTTAGTACAAGTGGGAGATTGAAAGGAATATGTCCTAAGTCCAATCATGTATTAGGATTTAGGAATAACTTTTTATGTAATCTGTTTTGATTTCATTGATATTAATAAAAGACTTGTTTTGTTTTTATTACGGGCTTTATCTATTTAAGTGTTTAAATAAGATATACCATAGTTTAGAGTAAAGCTTTTTATGGATTATGATGAGATCATAATAGTGAGACCTAAAAGATGATAACTCTAAACTTAAATAGTTCCTGGTCATAGGATTACTAACTGGTAATTAATAATCCGCAAAGATCGGTACATACTATGCTTGCTTCATTATGAAGGATGTCTGTTCTCATAGACATTTGTGTGGTGACACTATAGCTAGTATGTAGGTGCTTATTATAGAATAAGTTTACTGAACATGACTCGCCCAACTGAACAACTGATGGAGTTCACTGACGTGTCAGCAGTTGTTCACATAGTGATAGTTGTACAAGTATCCTTAGACTTGAGGTCATCATAGTCATCTTGTGTACACTGAACTATGCTTTGGTTTAGTTCTTAGTCTCCAGGGACAATTATTAGGGCTCTACTGGGTATAGAAATTTGTACACGAAGATAGTGTATGATCAATAAAGGATCTACCCCTTCCAGTGAAGGAAGCGAATGTTCAAAGCTGATCCACTTATGCTAGTTCAGGAATCTCTGGCCAGAGTGAATGAAATTAGAAAGGAGTTTCTAATTTGCATGGAACTAAGCATAGTAAATGGTAAGCAAGTGATTGAATTAGATAGGCTTGACACGAGATCCATGCCTTGTATTTAATCGGGACATTGTAGGGTAGAAGGAGTTTATTGTACGGTAACAATTCACTGAATAGGTTCTTGGTATTCTAAGCAGTGAATTCGTATTATCCGGATAGTCGCGATATGCTGAGAAGTATCCCTCACGATGTAGAATAAATATGATTAATTAATTAATCATATTTAATAAATTAGAGAATTTATATAAATAATGATAAAATAGTTTTATTATTATTTATTTCTACTACCGGCTTAATATTGAACCTACAAGGTCACACCATAAAAAGAGAATGATTTAATGGTGGAGGAATTAATTAATAATGGCTAATAATTATTTATTTATGAAATAAATAATTAATTGGCAAATTTAATAATTGATTAAATGAGATTTAATTGATTATAAATTAATTAAGAAAAGTTCTTAATATTATTAATTAAGGATTTAATTTTTGGAAATTAAATCAAGAGAGAGAATTATTTCTAAAGTGTTTAGAAAAAGAATTAATAATTAAAAGATGTTTTAATTATTAATGAGAATAATAAATGGGATAATAATAATAATATTTATGGGAAAATTTCAGCTGAAAATTTTGCCTATAAATATACTATTATAAACCCTATTTTTATTCTAACCCCAAAATTTTATAAAACCTAATTCTCTACACCTCTTTCTCCTCCTTAACGTCGTTTTCTTGGTGGATGCCGGTGGAGTGCTTCACGTTTGAGGAGCAGCTGCTAAGGATCTCTGATCGTTGCTCTTGGATCGCATATTAAAGGTTAGTAATCGATCCCTATGTTTTTACCACGATTTATATGCTTTTATTTGGATTTTGTATGTGTAAAATTGTTTTTACATGCTTCCGCTGCGATTAAAATCCAACATTAGCTGAAGGTCAACAACAACAACAATCTCAACAGTCAGAGAGAATGGTACAGTTTTCCAAGGCTGAGGAAAATGTAATAGTAGCAGAATATGATCCTCCTACTATAAATCAATCCAGTGATGATTTTTATTCCTTGGAAGAGCTGGAGCAATTGGAAGATGAGTCAATGGCCCAAATTGTCAAGAGATTCTCCAATGTCAGATTCAAGAGAAATCCCAAGTTCAAGTACAAGTCCAATTACAACAGATTCCAGACAGGTGGATCTTCATTCTCTAACACCAGTAGTGGTGGATACAAAACAGGGATGGTTGATCGGAGCACCATTAGATGCTATAACTGCAATGAGTTGGGACACTTTGCCACAGAATGCAGGAAGCCAAAGCAAGTAAGGAAGAACTCTTATGATTCAAATCAGAAGAGTAACTCTGAAAGGGCTTACCTGGCAAAGGGAAGAAGCTGGGATGATACCGATAGTGAAGATGAAGAAGATGCGAATCTTGCTCTTATGGCTATTGATGGAAAAGCTTCATCGTCAAGAAAAGAGGTAAAATTTACTGATGCTGAATTAGTTTATCATCTAGGAGGTTCCTTAGATTGTGCCCGTCGTGATAATGAACTGTTGAGTCAGCAGATCAAAGACCCTGAGAAAGAGGTCAATGAATTAAGACTTGTGCACATTAATCAAGACAAGTTAAAAGAACAAGTATCTTTTCTAGAGAATAGAGTTGACTGTTATAGACAACTCGAAACTATTCTCAAAGACAAGATCACCGGTCTTGAGACTAAGGTTAGAGCCTACTTCAATTCTTGTTCGAAGGCTAAAGAGTTCTACAGTAAGCAAGTTGTTAATCAAACATCTGGAATAGGTTATGATTACAATACTGCTATTGGAGAATTAGGCATAAACCCCCCTCCTCACATCGGTGCTAAAGGAAGGGAAGTACCACATGTGCTTAAGGGTGTTGATGAACCCCTCTATAAAGCATCAATTGCTGAACCATTTGATGCGACCTCTTCTGTTATTCAAGAAGAAATATGTGCTGAAGATCATGCTAATGAGAAGGTTATTTCCAAGTCAAGTGTGTCGAAAGTTCCAGTCAAAGTTGTGAAAGCAACTGAGACTAACTCAGACATACATGAGTTGGATAACAAAAATGCCATGTCTACTATTCATAAATTGCCTGTTGTTAATCTCTCTCATAAAGCATGTGGTGTTGCTAATTGTATGTCTTGTGCTTTTAATCTGATGTATGCTTATTTTAATGGTAAGCATGTTTCTTGTGATAAGACTACACCTCGTCAGCATGTGAATAATAAGAAGCATGATAGGTCTAAGACTGCTAGTCCTTCTAAGGCTAGAAAGGAGACATTTGTGCCTAAGCCTAAACAGAAATTTGTTAAGGCTGTTTACAAGGTCAAATGTTCAGTCATTGAGAAAGTTGAGACCATTAAAATTAAAAATGTTGTTTTTCCTGACAAAGGTCAATTTTACAAGTATGCCGGGCCCAACCAAGTTTGGGTTCCAAAGAAGGTCTAATCCATTTGTAGTGCAGGGCATTAAACAGGTGGAACCGGTAGTGTGGATTCTTGACAGTGGATCGTCAAGATATATGACTGGAGATAGAGCCCTGCTATCAAATGTGGTTGAGAAAGCTGGCCCACTGGTTACCTTTGAAGATAACAACAAAGGTTTATCTGAGGGATATGGCTGTTTGCAAGCTGAGAATGTTATCATTGAAAATATGTTTATTGTGCTAGGTTATTATCAGGAAGCAGTATCTAACATATAGCACCAGTGACGAGACTTGAGAATATTACGACATATCAAGCACCTGATGCACATTACACTTGGAATTAGACTCTAGTAAGGTGTGTACAAGTGTACTCCTGGTTGGTGAGTCAAAAGAGGAAGTCAGTGCACCACAGTTCATGGACTTTGCAGCTGCAGATCTATTGGACTATGCAATCTCTTCTTCCCAATCTCACTTCAGGTTGGTATGAACTAGTGTACTACTCAAGCAATCGTCAAGAACATGGTTCAGTCTCCAATGGCTTTCTTTCATTGACAGCCATGAGGTTGAAAACCCACAACATCTATCCCAGACTGTAAAGACAAACACAGAAATAGAACCAACCAACACTCTCTTACCACTAAAATGAAGTATGAATGAGCGTGAGAGAGATAGTGCCTTAGTGCACCACATAAGGAAGGTTCTGTAGTCAACCCAGTAGCTCTGTCTCCTACATAGATGAGTAGTATTTAAACCGAGACAACTGCTAGCCCCCATACATCTTCGCAAAAAGATGTAATGGCTGAAAAGGCACAAAAACAGTTACTAGATTCATTCTCTCAACAGGGTGCGTCTATTGAAATTTGCCTGTCGGCCAGGGTATCCGATGTAGTGTCACCACTTCAAATATAAACAATTCTTGATGCACAAGGAAAGGTTACACACACAAAGGATGAATTGACGGAAACAAGAGTTTCGACCATTTTAAGGTCAGATTCGATTGTTCAAGGTTCGTTAATGGACCAATTGCCTTTACAGGTGTTAGGAGAGGATACTGATCCAAAAGCCATATGTCAGTGGTCAGTGTCTACCTCCCCAGGCTTAAATCCCCTGGATGCATCTGCGGATAGTGGATCTGACATAGGTGCAGATCGGCAACTTGTTGACAATGATTCAGATATTACCTGATGAGTCACAAGGAAATCTCTTCACAGACATTAGAAGGGAACTTTGATCTTTATGCTAAATTCGTTGGATCATTATTTACCTTCCCAGAATTCAAATCTGGAACCCTAAAAGGGAAACTAGCAACTTGTAGATTATGACACAGATTCATCTGACGAGTTTAACAAGGATGGGGATTTGTGAACTCCCATTGCACCACCTGTGACCTCCTTAAGGATGGCTAAGGTGATTTTCCTTGCAGGTACAGCCGAATGTTGGAGCTATGAGAGGAGTGATACACTTGTGAGAATAAGTGTAAACACGAGTGGAGAGAAGAGTGAAACACATTAGAGGTACATTAAAACAGAATCACACACTCACAGTGAGGAAGAAAGAGAAACTACTTGTTATTTCTTTTCCAACCAAGTGAAATATGAGAATTCCTTCAGACAACGGCATACATTCCTTTTCTAAGGGGGAGATAAAAGCTTAAGTGATAGTTTGGAGGATTCCTCAACTAAGGGGGAGAAATAGCAGGGAGGAAGAAAAAGATCCCACATATGTACACCACACCATTGTTGTTTGTAACTACAGATCCTATTGTACGGGAGAGGTGGTAAACACAAGGTGATTTTCTAGTAAGGGAAGAAGGTGTTTTCAAAAAGGGGAGTACCATTAGTTTTTATCTGCGGATCCTATTGTACGGGAGAGGTGGTAAACGAAGGTGATCTTCTTTAATCAGTTGATTCGCATAGGGGGAGAAGCAAGAGAGATATGTGCTTCTTAACAGGAAATGTGGTTGTACAAAAGAACATGAAACTACTTGAAGATATGTTCAGTCTAGAGGAACATCTATTTGGAATCTGGAAAAGGTTAAATGTCATCCAGAACTTTTCTGCTATTTACTTTGCATTTCTGTTTATATCTTTTTCTTATTTGTTAGTTGAGTTATCCTCTAGGTATTTGTGTGTTATTGTCTAACAAACAAATAGGGGGAGATTGTAAGGCATATGTCATAGCCTATTTGTATATTCGAGGATTTAACTCAACTCAAATAAGAATGTAATAAGTAAATAGTGGATCTACCGTCAAAGAGATCTCACAGAGTAACATCTGTCAGAGGATTCAGAAACAAGGTTCGTCTAAAGACTTGAAGAATTAATTCACTGGAAGAAGCTCAAGAAATTGATCAAGCCTCAGTGATATAAATCAAGATTGTGAATTTAATCAAGTGACAGAGATCTCGTCAGGGTATCAGATAATTACAGGGATTTAATCTGAAGAAAATCAAAGTGTCAAAGTCAAGACATAAAGAAACGTCACGGAAGTTAGTCACTCATGAACCATACAGTACATCGAGTGTCAACATTGAAGTGGTGGAATTGATTCATAATTTTCAATGATTTACAGAAGATTTGCAGAAGAATGGTTGCAGTTCAAGAGTAGTATTAATTCTCTATTAATTAATTAAGTCATATAATTTAATTAAGAAAATAAATTATATCTGCAAAGATTAATTTATTTATTAATTGAATTAATTGATTAATTAATTCTGAATTAATATTAAGATTTTTCAGAATTGTTTTTGGATTAAAATCAGTTTAAATTAGCAAGACAATTGAAAATGAACTAGCATGACAATCTGGATTGTCATACCGATTGTCATGCCAAGTCATTTCAATAGTCATACCGAAAGTTACACTGGGAGGAGGATTGTCTTGCCAGTTCATTCTGATTGTCTTGCTAGTTCAATCAATAGTCTCACCGAAAGTCTTGCTAGCTCAATAGATTGTCTTGCTGAGCTAAAAGGATTGTCTTGCCAATTAAATCAAAGGTTGATTGATTACAAAAGCAACAGAAGCAGCAGACCAATATATGATCCAGAAAATAACTCAAGAACAAAAAAGAAAAAGCAGTCGACCAATATATCATCTTTTCATCTGCATATTTCAAGATCATAATTTCTAGTTTGTAAAGTTAAATCCAAACCACTAGAAATCTTTATCTTGTTCTTGTGTAACTATCTAGCGGATCAAAATCCCTAGAACTTAATCTCAAATTGCGTTTAGCATTTGAATCTTTTTATTACAAAAATAGAAAAATTCATGTCGAATTTATTCTAGATTTGTGATAATTAATTTGAGATTAATTTCTTGTAATCGATACAGTTGTTGTAACACCTTTCAAGTTTAATAATATTCTTATTTAACTTGAATTTTGTTTCACATTTTTATTCCGTATTTAATTCGATTATTCGGTACTGTTTGTATTCAACCCCCCTTCTACAAACACATTGGGACTTAACAAAGTGTTTTAAAAAAGATTATTAACTTTTATTTTAATATTTATTTTGTTTTCACTTAAATTAAATACAAAAAAAAAATTGTGTATTAAAAATTCCTTCACAACACTTTTCAGTAAAATATAACCGCTATAATTTAAAAAGTAACAATAAAAACTATTTTTTAAATATAGATAATCATTATAACTAATATCACTGAAAGACAATGTTAGGTCACACACACACTGTAGAAGGGGGTTGAATATAGTGTATAGCACAATCAAATCGAATTCAAAGAATAAAAGTAACAGAAAATAAACTTTATTAAACTCTGTTACAATGTAGAACTATCCTCTCTCAGTGATGAACAAATGTCACGAGAGCTGTTAGGGTTACAATGAATAATATTCTCGATAATGATAACACATATAGTGTTAACCTTATGTCCGTGTTTATATACTACACACTTACAAGATAATCACTAATTGATATGGAATATAATTCTGCTTCCTAAAATATATCAATCAATTATCTTTTCTTCCAAGTATTCCATTCTTCACAGAATTTCTTCTTCATGCATATCTCTTCTTACGTTTGTCTTGATCTTCTTTCCTTTCAATCAGCCGCCTTCCTTATCTGAAAGTTTCCTTTAAGTTCTGATATTATCTCCTGATAAATATCTCCTGAACCTTAAGTACTGATAACTTAAGTTCTGACTTCAGTATAAGTGCTGATTTCAGTTAAGTACTGATTTGTTCTGTTCAAGTAAGATCTGAAAACTAGACACAAATCATATTAGACATGACATTATCAAATATATCTAACAATCTCCCTCAACTTGTAAATTAGCATAATATACAAGTTTAACTGATATTTGATGATGTCAAAAACATTAAGTACAAATGCATGAGAATTTGACTAGATCTTGACTTGGCTTCACTTTCTGATCTCTTTGATGTCAGGAGTTGTTCTGAGATAGTTCTTTAACAAACATCTCTCAGCATATCTGAGTTCATCAATCATCCTCCTTTTAGCATTTTTGAGTTCTGCAGTATCTTCACCAGTTTGGAAGATAGCATATCTGAGATCATTAATTTTTGCTTTTCTCAACTCCTGATCTAGTCTTATGACATAAGCTTTGTCAGACTCTAGATTGAATTCAAGTCCCTTAATACCAAGATATGTTCGGATCTTTGCAGTATTAGGCTTCATATCAACAATATCACCCTTGTGATCTCTGTACTTGGGACACTATGTGATGTCAGACTTTACAGAATAAAGTCTTTTATGTCTCTGAATTTGAGTCTTCAAATAATTTGCAGCACTTTCTGTTATTCTGTCATTCACTTGAAGTAGGAATAAAACATGTTCTAGTTCCTCAAAATACTTCAGTGGTATAGCATTTTCCCTTATATGGTAAACCCTTCCATCTGTCATGAAATATAACAAGATGTGTTATTTCAAGAAGGTATGGTAGACCATCTGTACAGATTCTAGTTGATTCAATATTTCAGGAGTTGCTCCAATACCTGGTTCACTTAAGGAAGTTGGATCATTGGTTGTGTTTTGCACTCTTCTTTCACCAGCACTACCCAATCCAGATTTATCTCTAGCTTCCTTTCCAGTAACCACTCTTGCTTCAAAACCACTTGCTGCAGTCTTCAAAGGTTGAGTCTGTTTGGCTTTAGTGAATCCTGGTAGGAGTAACTTTGAGGATTTAACATGAGCAATGTCAGAGGTTTCCTTTGACTTATCTTCTGATATCAAGTCAACTTGAGCTATGTCAGAGGTTTCTTGCTTTATTGTTATATGAGAACTAACTATATCTTGATTCTGAACAACTTGAGCCATGTCAAAGGTTGTTTTAGAAATCTTCCTTGAAGTCAGAGTAAGATCAGCATCTTCAACCGAAATTTCTTCATCCATAGGAGGCACATAAACCTTTACAGGTTCACCAACTTTTTCTTTGCCCTTGGACCTTGGATCTATCTGCAATTGTGATTTGGCCTTGGTTGCCATAGGATTTGCCTTTCTTTTATCACAATGCCTTTAGCCGTAGGAAGTTTCTTTTTAACAACAGAAACTTCAGATTTGGAGTTGACCTTTTCTAACTTAAGTCTAGCTTCTTCTTCCATTAGACTCTCAAAGTCCATTCCTGGATTTTCTTTCAGAAATAACTGTCTTGAAATTTCTTCATCAAGTTCCAAAAGTTCATCAGAACTTATCCTTTTACCAGTATCAGAAGTTATTCTTCTCCCAGTATCAGAACTTGTTCTATGACTTGTAGTTCCAGCTCTACTTGATGAGAGACCTCCACCTTGACCACGACCTCCACCCATTCCAGAGTCTCCCGGGTCATTACCATCATCCTTTTTCTTCAGTGTCTTATCAGGTTTGCATTTGGACCTAATTACTTTCTCCCCTTTTTTGGCATCAACAGGTAATAAAAAGGAGATAAGCAATTCGACTGAGGATTGGATCTCATTGAGTTGATTTTGATGAGAAGCTTGATTCTTCAAAATTTCATCAATCTGAGACTGTTGCTTCTCTTGGGTTTTCTCAATGTAGGCAATTCTGTCAAAGGTAGGTTGGAAAAACCTTTTCTTTTCAAGTTTCAGATTCATATCTTGCTGGATCAATTTTTCTTGAATTTTATTCACCTTGTCATGAGTTATTGAGTGTTGACCTTGAAGGTGCCTTGTACTTAATACAGTAACTCTCAGTTGTGTTTTGAAATCATCATTGATCAGCATTTCATCAGCTTTTGCAAGATGCTCAGCAAGAATCTTTTCAGATTGAACAAAGGTAACTGTGTTCCACTCCTTAGTCCACTCCTGTCCTCTAGGAGTTTCACTCCAAGGTACTGGTGCTTCCCCTGTAACAAACTTCTTGACTATCTCAGCTTTATCAACAGTTTGTTGAGGTGCATGTCCTGATGGACCAGCTGCATCAACATCTACATTTGTAGCAGCATTACCAGTAGCATCAACATGTGCAGTATCAGAACTTACAGAGTCAACAGCTTCAGCATCTTCTGATAAAAGAACAGTGTGAGAAGCTATGGATGCTTCAACATCATCCTCTAAGGGCTAATCTCCAACTAAGTTCTGATCAACATCCATATTCTAATGCTCACCTAAAATCTGATCTTCAGTATCTAGATGCAGAGAAGGTGTTGTAGGCAATTCTGGATTAAAATCAGCATCAGGAATTGGTGTTATTGTTGGAGTGACTTGAGTTGGTGGAGCTTCTAGATGCAAAACTTGAGGCTCTTCCAAGTTATGAATGTCAATTTCATCACTTGGCCCCTGGGTATCAGCATTTATTGGAGATACTGAAGGTGTAGGAATGTGAGTAGATTCTGGCTCATGTAGTGGTGAGTGATGAGTGGCATGAGGGTCTGAATCAGCACTAGGAGAATTGTGAGCTTCAACAGGGTCTTGTGAGATCAGAGATTCCTGATCTCCTTCCTCAGCTGCTGCTTCCATTCCTTTACCAGAATCTTCAGGCCTTTTTGCCAATGTTTTGAATCTTTTAGCTTTTAAGGTGACTTTAGGAGTTATATCATCAGTATTATGATTTCTAAGCCTTTTTAGAGGCCTAGAACTCCCAATATCATCATCCTTCTGAGAAGAGACCTTCTCAGCTTCTTTAACAACAGGTTCTGATACAGGAACCTGTTCCTCAGCATCTGATTCATCTCGCAGAATGAATCTCCTTCTCTTCTGTTGTGTCTGAGGTACTTTCTTAGTCCTCTTAGTTTTGGAAGATGAAGGCTACACGGTAGGTTCTGATAGTTGAGGTTGAGAAGTTTGTGGTGGTTGAGTAGAGGTGGTAGGTGCTGATGGATGAGGTTCAGATGGTTGAACATCAGGATATAATGCAGTGTACTTAACAGGGTCATAGGTTATTTAGGCTTGTTTGAAAGATAAAGGAATTAAGAGGGGTCTTAACATAGCCTTCTTATTATCAGTAGATAAGAAGTCAGTAAAAGCTCTTTTAGCTATTCTGAATGATGAAATTAATTCACCATAACCTTGGGGCTTATTATCACAAAAGAAACTATAAATAAGCTGACAGAATCTAGCAAAATAAATAGTAGATCTATCTTCATTCATTTTGTCCCCAATAAAACCTAAAACAACACATGCATAATCAAAATCAATTCGATTTATAAGAGCATACCCGATTTGTTGGCTGAATATGGGAATTGCATCAAAATTGGAACATTTGTTTGCAAAAGCTTTAGTTATGCAATCAAAGAAGAAACTCCATTCCCTCCTTATGAAAGATCTCTTCAACTAGCCCAGATTTTCCAATGTTCTTTCATATCCCAGACTGGCTATCATGTTTTGAAGAATTGGCTCATCAATAGTACAATAGACACAGTTCTCAGGTAGCTACAGTGCTTGTCAAACCGTAGAGAACGTCACAACATACTCATCCTCCCCAGATGAAAAAATAATACTTGGGGACCCTTGAGCACCACCATCATCATACACACCGCTTCTCCAGAACTCCAGTACTTGAGTACCAGAAACTGCTTCGGGTTCAGTCAGAGCATACCCAATATCCGAACTAGCAAGAAAGTCCTGAAAGAAGTGAAGTTCAGAAGGTGCTTCTGACTTGCTAAGAATAGCAGAGAAGTTATTAGGAACAAATGTTGCTCCATCGAAGATTATGTCCTTGGGTGCCATGAGAATTCGTGAAAAAGAAGATTGCTTGTAAGGTGTTTGAGAAAATGTCTGTATGAAAATTTGTCAGTAGATGAGAGAGTATAGAATTAAAGAGAGAGAGAGAGAGAGATAAAATATGAAAGTAAATAAAATATTTTAAATCTTTTCTCTCTTTTACTTATACACGGTAGAAAAAGTAACCGTTGAGACACCTGTCAGACATGCAGCAGTAAAAGATATTTAATGGGCACGGGTTTTCAGTAATCATTACTTATCACATGCAGTTTTTCAAGGGAAAACCGTTCCACTTACCATGTAATCCCATTAATCAAGGTAGTTCAGTTTTATTTTAAAATTTAAAACTGTTCCCACTTAACAAATTTTAATCACTGCGTGACCAATATTCTGTAAAAATATGACCAATGATAGAATGATAAAAAAAAACTATGTAAATAGATACTGCCACGTCAGAATCAGAACTTGATTTGTATTAGAGCTAAAAAGGTCATCAGAAAATGGTTAGAATCATGATTTAAAATGTTATCAGAATATCAAATGACTCAGATACAAAATCTTGCATAAATATAAAATTTCATTAATATATTGAGCAAATACATTTCATGAAATTTAAATTACAAGCTCAAAAGTACAAGATTGTCCTAAGCTACAAATCCTAACATCAATAGCTTTTGTCCTAAGCTAAGAAGCCAGACAAAGCTGATGGTGAAGAGAAACAGGGAGCAGAAATTATTTCTTCTTCCTACTCTCAACAAAAAGAACAGCAAGAGGAATAATACGCTCCTGCTGTCAGAGAGCTTCCAGCCGTTCCTCTTCCAGTCGCTCAAGATGGCCATGGTAGTCCATGTAGAAGAACAAGAGGTCTGTGAGGACCTCTTGGGGAACTGAGTCCCAAATTTCATCAGGAATGGCATTGACATGCCATTCCTGCTGCCATTCTGTACACCTCATATTGATAGTGAAGGTGTCATAGTTCATAACTAAGTTGTAGTGAACCATAGTTGTGATGAGTGAAAAAGAAACGAGTTTGAGAGTTTGAGAGAAAATGAGAGATGTGTTGGCTGGAATGAGGTGTTGGTTTATATAGCCAATAGAATGCCAAGAGACGCAAGGAAAATTGAATGGTTATAGGTAGAAATAATTCTACCTCGTCTCCCTAGATTGATGAGAATAAAAACAGCTATTGGAAGTTTAAAATAAGATTTAATGCACACACAAAACAAGTAAAAATTACTGTGCATAGACGTGTACCACTAACCCAAATTATATTGACTGTTAATATCTCACCCAAACATATTCTGATTTAAAATAAGACTGTTTCAGATTTTAACCATAAATAATTCAAGTAAAAATTCAGAGTTTAATATCAGAACTTGGACTTATATCAGAACTTAACAGTCATCAGAACATGATTTCTTAACTCGAAAAGTGAATGCCTATTTTTGTAATTCTTCACACAAATTCTGATTTTGTTTCTTTAGAACTTAATCATCAGAACTTCCATCATAACTTGTCCTCAGAATTTATGTAACTGATACTTAAACATTCATCTAAAACAACATTTATCACCACAGTAATTTTCATCATTCATATGGAGTGTATGTGTATGCAGTAAGCTAAATATCAAATAAAAATTAAAGTCTGATTCAGTTCAGTACATCTTAGAAATAAGGCATAACTAAGAACTTTGCTCAAAATCTATCATGATTCCGAAGTCTACTTTAGAATGAGTTCATGCATGAGTCCACCTCAACTGTTTTGTGCTTATTTTGTGCATCTTTTGAAATTCCATTTTATAGTGGCTTCTCAGTGTAAGTGAGTCACGACTGCTTATCAGAATTTATGCTATTATCAGAGTATTTCTCCAGTAATCATAGAGTGTGAAAAGTCACCAAGAAAAATATTTATTTTGCTTTTATGGTGCATATTACTTAATACCAGCAATGCACTTGGGTCTTCCCTTCCACAGTTTTTACTCTAGATCTCAAAGGAGTACCTGATTTTTATTTCTTTTTCTTTTCCTTTTCTTTTGATAAGTGAGGCTTATCAGCACTTAGTACATTCACAAGATTTACTAACATCAGAACTTAATAGATGAGAAGCATTATTCTAGTTTTTGACTTAGTAATAAGATAGACAAAGTAAACTTAATTAAGCTCAATATCAGAATTTGCTTGTGTCAACAGATTTCCACATAAACAATTACTTCAAACATGGGATTTATTAGTATATTAAAGACTACTAGGTCAGCATCTAGCATATTTATCCTCATTGGATTGAATAATAACAGAAACATTCATATCACTATCAGAGTTTAGAAATTCACATCAGACAACAATCAGTACTTAAGCAATTTTCAATTAAGCACAGAATACACAAAAATGACAATATCTGTAAATATTGATCATAAAGTCTGATGCATCAGAACAAAAACTAAGCAGATTTAGAGAAAGAACCTGAAACCATTCCAAGTTCATTTACCAATCTTGTAAAAGTAGCTTCACACAGTGGTTTTGTGAAGATATCTGCTAGTTGTTGATCTGTTGGAACAAAGTGCAATTCCACTGTACCTTCATCCACATGTTCCCTTATGAAGTGGTACCTTATGCTGATGTGCTTTGTCATTGAGTGTTGAACTGGATTACCTGTCATAGCAATAGCACTTTGATTATCACAGTAAATAGGGATTTTAAAATATGTTAACCCATAATCTAGTAACTGATTCTTCATCCAAAGAATCTGTGCACAACAGCTTCCTGCAGCAATTTACTCTGCTTCTACAGTTGATGTGGAAATTGACTTTTGTTTCTTGCTAAACCAAGAAACCAATCTACCTCTAAGACATTGGCAGCTTCCACTTGTGCTTTTCCTGTCGATTTTGCAACCTTCAAAATCTGCATCTGAGTAACCTATTAGTTTAAAGTCTGATTCTCTAGGATACCACAATCCCAGATCAGCTGTTCCCTTAAGATACTTGAAAATTCTTTTCACAGCTATTAAGTGAGGTTCTCTTGGATCTGCTTGAAATCTTGCACAAAGACAGGTGGCATACATGATATCAGGTCTATTAGCAGTTAGATAGAGTAGAGAGCCAATCATACCTCTGTAATCAGTAATATCTACTGATTTACCAGTATCCTTATCCAATTTTGTTGCAGTGGCCATGAGAGTGGATGCACTTGAACAATCTTGCATTCCAAATTTCTTCAGCAAATTTCTGGTGTACATGGTTTGATAAATAAAAGTGCCTTCTTCATTCTGCTTGACTTGAAGGCCCAGAAAATAGCCCCCATCATACTCATTTAATATCTTGACTGCATCAGTTTGGCAAACTTCTAACAAAGTCTGTCATTTGTAGAACCAAAAATAATATCATCAACATATATCTGTACCAAAAGTAAGTCCTTTCCATGGTTGAGGTAGAACAGAGTTTTGTCAATAGTTCCTCTGTTAAATCCACTTTCCAGAAGAAACTGAGCTAAAGTCTCATACCATGCTCTTGGAGCTTGCTTAAGGCCATAAAGTGCTTTATCAAGCCTGTAGACATGATTTGGAAATTTGGAATCTACAAAGCCTGGAGGTTGTTCAACATATACTTCCTCTTCCAATTCTCCATTGAGAAAAGCACTTTTTCATCCATTTGAAAAACAGTAAACTTTTTATGAGCAGCATAAGCCAAAAATATCCTTATGGCTTCCAATCTAGCAACTGGTGCAAATGTTTCATCATAATCAATTCCCTCCTGTTGAGAATATCCTTTTGCAACCAGCCTTGCTTTATTCCTTGTAATTATGCCATCACTGTCAGTTTTGTTTCTGAATACCCACTTTGTACCAACAACAGATCTGTTCTTTGGTCTTGGCACTAGGGTCCAGACTTTGTTTCTCTCAAATTCATTTAACTCTTCATGTTCTAGTTCTGACACCTGCATCAGGATTTCCAATAATTAAGTCAGGTGTATGTGATTTAGTCCACTTCCTTATAGATGGAAGGTTTTCTCTAGAACCGGATGCTCCCCCATGATCCATGCTATCTTCATCAACATTTACTGATGCTCCCCCTAAAACTATGCTCTCTGAGTTGGATCCTTCAGAAATTGAGTTTTCAGAATTATCGGAACTTGGCTTATCAGAACTTGATGAATCAGAACTTGAAGAGCCAGTTGAATGTTCTGATGCTTCTTGAGATGTGGTTGTATCTTCAGTATGCTCCCCCTGCACAGGTGCATCTTCCTTTGGCGTAGTCACCACAGTTTCAATAATATCAGAGTTTAATCCATCAGAGTTTGCAGTATCAGGATTTAGACGGTCAGGATTTTCAGTATCAGGATTTAAGTCTTCATTTTCAAATCTCAGCTAATCATGATCATTGAAATTTTCAAGTCCAGTAATCTTCTTATCATCAAAGGAGACATTGATAGATTCCATGACAACCCTTGTTCTTAAATTGTAGACTCTAAAGGCTTTTCTGGAAAGTGCATATCCAACAAAAATTCCTTCATCAGCTTTTAAATCAAATTTGGATAGCTATTCAGGATGAGTCTTAAGAACAAAACACTTGCACCCAAATACATGAAAATACTTCAGATTTGGCTTCTTTTTCTTCACCATCTCATATGGTGTCTTTCCATGCTTGTTAATGAGTGTTGCATTCTGAGTAAAACAAGCAGTATGCACAGCTTCAGCCCAAAAATAGGTTTGTAGCTTTGCTTCATCAAGCATAGTTCGTGCAGCTTGAATAAGAGTTCTATTCTTTCTTTCAACAACTCCATTTTGCTGTGGAGTTCCAGGAGCAGAAAATTCCTGCTTGATTCCATGGTCTTTGCAGAACTCTTCCATGATCAAATTCTTGAACTCAGTGCCATTATCACTTCTTATGATCTTCACAGAATCTTTGACCAATTTATCCAGTTGCTTGACATGATCAATCAAGATAGATGCAGTTTCACTTTTTGTGTGCAAGAAATACACCCATGTGTATCTGGTGAACTCATCTACTATGACCATAGCATATTTCTTTTTTGCAATAGACATGACATTGACTGGACCAAATAGATCTACATGTAGTAGGTGATAAGGCTCAAGAATTGATGATTCAGTCTTGCTCTTGAATGAAGATTTTCTTTGTTTAGCCTTCTGACATGAATCACAAAGGCCATCAGGAGCAAATACTGATTTTGGCAGTCCTCTCACAAGATCTTTCTTGACTAGTTCATTTATATTGTTGAAATTTAAATGAGAGAGTTTCTTGTGCCAATTCCAGCTTTCTTCAATTGATGCTCTACTCATCAGACAGATTGCAGAACCATCAGTACTTGTTGAAAGCTTGGCTTCATAAATGTTACCATGCCTGTATCATTTCAGAACAACTTTGCCTGTAGATTTGCTTACAACTTCACAGTGTTCTTCAAAAAAATCCACATGATAACCTCTGTCACAGATTTGACTAACACTCAGCCGATTGTGTTTAAGTCCTGAGACCAGAGCTACTTCTTTGATGATGACATTCCCAAGATTGATGTTGCCATATCCCAGTGTTTTTCCAATGTTGCCATCTCCATAAGAAACACTTGGGCCAGCTTTCTCCACAAAGTCTGATAGTAGGGCTTTATTTCCAATCATATGTCCTGAACATCTACTGTCCAGAACTAGGATATTTTTCCTTTTGCCCTGCAATCACAAAGACCACTAATGATTAGTTTTAAGGACCCAGACTTGCTTGGATCCTTTGGCCTTATTAAGTTTGTTAACATTTGCAGCAGATTTAGCATCAGAGTTGATGTAAACATTTTTCTTATCAGCATTTACACTATCAGACTTTGTATCAGAACTTACACTAGAAGGAACAATGCTAACTTTCTTTAAAGAAGGTTTTATTTGATAATAATCATAGTACAAACTATGATATTCCTTACAAGTATAAATAGAATGCCATAAACTACCACAATGAAAACAAGGGTTTTGTGGCCTATATCTAACAGACTGACTCTTAACTCCCGACTTTGAAGGTAAGGAGTTTATGTTCTTATTCTTCCTGCAAAAAGAAGCCAGATGGTTAGAACTTCCACAGTTATGACATGTTTTTCTAGGAGCATTAGGAACAGGCTTATAATCATTGCTTTTATTCACACCTTCCTTTCCATTCCTATTTTTCGTAGGTGACTTTACCTTGTTTACATTCTTAACTTCTTTCAGCTTATGTTTAAGCTATTTTTTTGTCATTAAGCCTACGTTAACTTCAGTTGTCTTTTCCTCTTTTAGTTTGTCAGAAATTAATTCCTCTTTAACTTCTGATTTCTCAGAATCAGACTTTACAGCTACAAACTTAACAGGTTTTAATTTTGGGTTTTGTTTAACAACTATAGGCTTAATTTCTACAGTTCCTTTATCATTCTTATCATCTCCATAACCTAAGCCCTCTTTCCAGTTTCCACTACTTAACAAATTTTGAGTTATTCTGCCAGAGTTAGTCCAAGTCCTGATAATCTTTCTTTCCTTTTCTAACTCATTTTTTAGAGATTCATTTATTTTAAGTACTTCATCCCTAACATAGAAAGCATCATCTCTATCTTTCTGAGTTTGATGGAACATGACTAACTATTTTTCTAAATAATCATTCCTCTTTTTACAAGCAAGATTTTCAGAAGTCAATCTTTCACATGTTAAAATTTGATCTCTATAACTAATGAACATGGTTTTAAGATATCTTCTCAACTCATTAATGTCATCAGTATGAAAGGCATAAGTAGTTTGAGGTACCTTTAACTCAGCAGCTTCAGAACTGCTATCAGCATTTGCCATCAAGGCATAGTTCTCCTCACTTTCAGAATCTGAAGAGTCTGTCCAGCTTTTCTTCTTTGTGACAAGAGCCTTGCCTTTATCACTCTACACTTTCTTGCAATCAGGAGATATGTGGCCTTTCTCACCACAGTTGTAGCATTTGACATTTGTGTAATCTCCTCTGTTAGACTTCCCTCCTTTGCCTTCAAATTTTCTAGAAACTCTTCTTATCATAACTTGCACCTTTCCTGGAAAACCTCTTTCCCTTTCTGAATTTCCTGTATGCAATCCTTGTGATTCCTTTCACCATAAGAGCACACAGCTTCATCATCTCTTCATCAGCATCCATCTCAGGCAAGCTTTCAGTTTTTGAGTCATCATCACTATCAGAACTTGATGACTCAGTATCAGACTTTGTGATGAGCGCTTTTCCCTTGCCTTTCCTTGAGGTAGCTGCCTTGGGGGATTCTTCTTCAGCCTTAAGAGCAACTGTCCTTGAATTTCCTCCTTTCCTCTTGCTTCTTTGTTCCATCTCAAGTTCATGAGTCTTGAGCATCCCATAAATTTCATCAAGAGTTGTTTCTTCAAGATTATAGTTGTCTCTTATAATTGTTGCCTTCAAATTCCAACTTTCAGGAAGAGCTAACAGGAATTTAAGGTTTGAATCTTCAAGATCATACTCCTTATCAACTAGTGACAAATCATTCAAGAGTTTGACAAATCTGTCATATAAATCAGTCAATGACTCATTAGGCTTTGAGTCAAAGTGTTCATACTCTTGAGTGAGTATTGTCTTCCTGTTCTTCTTAATCAAATTAGTTCCCTGACACCTTATCTCTAAGGCATCCCATATCTCCTTTGCAGTCTTGCAGTTAATTACCCTGTTTGACATTACATTATCAATGGAACTATGCAGCAAGTGTCGTAACTTAGCATCTTTAGCAATTAATGCGATATCTTCAGCAGTGTAATCACTCTTCTCCTTCGGTACAGACTTTGCTGCTTCACCTGTAACTACAACAGCGAGCTTTGTTGGCTTGTGAGGTCCTTCATTGATTCTGTCAAGATATTTTGGATCTGTAGCTTCCAGAAACATAGTCATCCTCACCTTCCATATGGGATATTCAGATGGTTTCAGTATGGGAACTCTAATAGCCTCATATCGACTATGGATTTGAGTCTTTGGGGGTTCTTCAGTTTTGGTGGGCTTGGTTGGAGTTTCTGCTTCAGACATGATTATTTTTGGATCTTAAACTATTTGTGTGTTAACAGATAGGCACTGATACCACTTGTTAGGTCACACACACTGTAGAAGGGGGTTGAATACAGTGTATAGCACAATCAAATCGAATTCAAAGAACACAAGTAACAGAAAACAGACTTTATTAAACTCTGTTACAATGTAGAACTGTCCTCTCTCAGTGATGAACAAATATCACGAGAGCTGCTAGGGTTACAATGAATAATATTCTCGATAATGATAACACATATAGTGTAAACCCTATGTCTGTGTTTATATACTACACAGTTACAAGATAATCACTAATTGATATGGAATATAATTCTGCTTCCTAAAATATATCAATCAGTTATCTTTTCTTCCAAGTATTCTATTCTTCATAGAATTCCTTCACTGTCTTGAGTTCTTGTTTCCTTTTCCTTATTGAAGATCAACTAATGTGACAAATACTGATTTCATCATTCGTTGACATCATCATCTGTCGATATTCTTATCCGTCGATTATCAACATCCGTCGATATCATCATCATCCGTTGATGTAAGTTCTGATATAAACTTCTGATAGTTTCTTCTTGATATCATCAATTGCTCCTAACAATCTCCCTCAACTTGTTCATTATGGAAATATGGACAAGTTCCAATTGATGATGTCAAAACTATCTAAATGCAGGAATCAAGTATGCATAATCAATCTTGCTTTAGTGAATATCAGACTGGCTTAAATCTCAAAGTAGTCACTAAATTCATGGTCATATATCAAAAATACCACTCTAGTTATCGGGGACTCGATTGCACCACTCTAGTTGTGAGTAATGACAACCCCGTTAAATTTTAATTGTTGACCTAACGGAAGGCCATGTGGCATAGTTGGCTGTCCTGAAATGATTAAAAAATAAATTATTTTGAAAATAGACATCCAGCTAAGTTATGATATATATACACATTATTATAGAAACATGTGTGTATATATCTGTAGTGCAGATAAGTGAATGTAGGGGTGCAATCATTTTCATGTTAGCCGTTCTTCTAACATTTGTAATTATAAATGAATGTGGGGTTGTTATCGAAAAGTTAAAAGCAATGGAAGAGACGTTGGTCAAGGGCAGGCAAATGCAAGATGATTGTTTTGTTGTTGTAAAGAAGCTTCGTGCTATTATTCACTCAACAGAAGAGCAACTCGGAGTCCACAAGAAGCAGACCTTATTTTTGACACACCTAACTACAAAACGCTTCCCAAAGGTCTTCACTGTCTCCCACTATGCCTTACAACATAGTACTTCATATTGAATACTTCTGAAAGACACTTCCCAAATTAGGAAAAACTAGAAGACCCCAAGCTATACCACTACGCACTATTTTCAGACAATGTATTGGAAGCTAATTATTTGGAAGGGAACTAGGCGGTAAATGTGTTCTTGCAGAGTCGAGTACTGTGTATGTTTTGTTAGAAGGAGGCTTAGTTTCTACCCTTAAAAGTTCGTGGAGGGAAAAGGAGGGTTATGAGGTTGACAACATTGCGATAGAAAACTCTTGGAGTAACCCAAACTTTGAACTGTCAATCCCCCCTAACAAGGTCATTAAAGAAGTAAATACTCTGCATAAAAACCCATCCATCTTATTCGAATATTCAGTTGAGGATACTAAAGCCTCTAAGCTGTTTGACCTTGAGTTTAGGTGGATAAATCCTGTTGTTTGGTCATCTCCAAAGGCACCATTTTCTGCTAGCAGGTTTCTAACCAGGAAGTGGGAATGAGAGGGGATCTATAGCTATCTCCTTGGAATCTAGTGGACGGAAAGGTATTATCCAAACTGATGATGTAAATAAAGAAAGATGTGGGTTGTGGGTTGATATCTTTCAAGTTGTCCCATGGTATGTGATGGTTTATTTTCATACTACACAACTATTTGTAGATGAATAAGCCCAGACTCTCGGAGAATTTGTTGAAAAGATGCGTGTTTCACCGTCTGAAGACAAGGTGTCTCCTGGTGTCATGGAGATGGTCCTAAGATTACCTTGTGTTGTAAAGTCGAGAAATGCCACCCGAGCAGCCACCTGCTTGTCTTGTTCAGTTTGAGAAATATCGCTAATATTTGCACATACATCATGGCATTCTCCTTTAATGATCCCATATCATATTCATCCCCAACATATATATACAGTATGATTATCATTTCAGAACATAATATGTTAATATGGGTTTGTGTGTATCTCTTATATGTATCGTGTGTATGTATCTAATATATGTGTTAAATGGGTTTTCAGTTGTTGTTTAGATAAATGATAAATTCCATATTTATCTAGTCACGTGCCACCTACTCCTTATTTAATTAAATCAAATATGCATGTCAAAGTCAACAGCTTTCCGTTAGGTCAACAGTTAAAATTTAACGGGGCAGTCATTACTCTCAACTAGAGTGGTGCAATCGAGTCCCCAATAACTAGAATGGTTTTTTTGATATTTGACCCTGAGTTTAGTGATACTTTGAGATTTAAGCCATATCAGACTTTACTCTTCATCCTGAACTGCTTCTTTAACTTGAGCAATGTCAGAGGTTAATTCCATTTCATTAGCTCAGAATGCTTCATTAATCTTCCTTCTTTATATTTTTCTTCAGTATCATGAGCTTGAACTATTGTGTAGATTGGATCTATCAGTGTTTGAGATTTAGATTCCTTAAATACTGACTTCTTCGCAATAACTTTGGTTTTAGACTTTGAAATCTTTGACTTCACTCCTATCTTCTCTTTTCCTTTAAGCTTTATGTCAGCAGTTATAGTAACTTGTGATATGAGATCTTCTGCCTGATTGATTTCCCTTGTAACTACACCACCGGTTGGTATGTTAGAAGGATCATCTTCATAAAGTACTTGAGAAATAACAGCAATATCAGCATTTGCTGTCTTTATGGAATTCTTGAAGTCTTCCTCCATTTTCCTTAACTGTTCAAGATCAACTCTGGGATTTTCTTTTGCAAATATTCTTCTACTCACCTAAGAGTCAAATAATTGAATCTTTGGATCCTTGTAGAACAGAGTTGTCTTTCTTTCTTTAATTTTCAGAGTTTGAAGAAATTGACTTGCTTCAGCACCAGCTTCTCTCTCCAGAATACCTTGGTCTTCATCAGCAATAGTTGTGACTTGTGAATATTTATGAATTTCGGTAGTCACAGTCAAATCTTCTACTCTTCTTTCATTCTTCTTACTTTCTCCTTTTTGTCTAGACTGAAATCTAATGATTTCTTTTGATGGACCACTAACTCCAACTAGCTCTTCACTTCTTCTCCTTTTACTATCCTTTTGTCCCCCCTTATTATCTCCATCAGGATTTTCATCATCAGTACTTATCAATGTCAGCTGCTTGCAATTAGATTTAATAATTTTCTCCCCCTTTTTGGCGTCATCACCAAGCAGTGGAGAAAGAATCAACTCCATTGAATTTTGTACTCCTATAAGTTGAGCAGACATTTGAGCTTGTTTAGATTCCAATCTAGCTTGACTGGCTTTAATTTCAGTTTGCCTGACAACTATTGGTGAAATTTGTTTCTGAATTTCCCGATGAGCAGTCAGCTTTGAAGTAATCAATAATTCTTTGATCTGATTGATTTGAGTAGTTGTTATTTCATGAGCTGTGTGTAAGGAACTGACAACTAAAGTTGATGCTTTCAGATGATTTAGCATATCAGGATTTGTAATCTTCTGTTTTGTTGTTTTCAGATTTGCAACAGCTTGTGTTCTAGAAATAGGATATGTATCATCTTTCCAATGAGCATTTGAGAGATTATCAGAAAAATCCTGCTTCTTCTTAGCATCTAACTCCGTCAGTTTCTGTTGTCTCACATGCACATGCATATTTTCAGGGAAGAAAAGATTATCCTCAGGATCTAAAATAGCATTAGAAATATTAGTTCTTCACCATAATTAGATTTTTAAATAGAAACCGGATTTTGCACTAATTGTTGAACTCCATCACCAGCTTTAGCATGTATAATAGAATTAGAAATTGGTGCAGTATATGATCCAGTAGCTTCAAAAGCTTCCACACTTCCAGCAGCTAACTCCACATCTGCAAGTATTGTAGATAAATGAATTGGAGCTTCGAGATTAACTTCCAGAACCTCAGTTCCTGTAACATACTGTGGTGATTCTGAAATGGATGAAACTATATGAATGGAGTGTTGTGCTACTACATCTTCAGCAACAACAGGGATTTCCTCAGGTGATGGAAAAGTAGAGTAAGTGGACTATTTTTCAGAAAAATAGGGATTATCTCATGTGGTGGAATAGTAGAATGTATGAACTGTAAGAAAGTATCAGTACTTAGACTTGCAGGGAGATTAATAGCCCTTGGTACATCAGAGTTTTCTTGATGTTTAACAGACTGATGTTCAGCATCTGTTTCTTTAGTACTCTGAGCACCTGAAAATATATAGCAAATAAAAATTAATCTCTCTATTCTTTTAAAGTAGTCTCACTACTCCTCACACCACACATCTCATGACTTTTAATAGTCAAAGCTTCCTCATAAGGATTACTAAATCTTATCTCTCATCTACCTCTCCTTTTTCCAGGAAGGATCCTGCCTCTTTTAAATTTTGTTTTTCTCTCAATCTTTTAACACACCTCACATAAAAAGTCTCAAAAAGATTGTCCTACATGAATAAGAGGTGGCTAAAGAAGGGTGATCAGTGGTCATACAACTAGAGGTAGTCGTTAAATAAGGTCTAGAAGTAATCATACCAACATGATTTAAATCATGAAAGATATAATAAATGCTGAAAGAACTAGATCAGTATTTAGAATAAATGTTGAATAAGTAATAACAGTATTTATACCTTGTGAATCCACAATTAAGCTCACAATTGATACTGTGGTTATGATAGTTGTTGTTCATCAATAACGAGAACCTCCATTTGAATTGGAGAGGATTTGATCAGGTTACTGTCATGTATCATGATCTCAAACCTTGTTCTTCTTGCAACGAACTAACACTTGAATGTGTTTATTGAGAGTTATCACAGAGTCTTCAATAAAAACCGATGAAACCTCTGTGTCTCTGTTAATATCAATAAGATCTACTTCAGCAAGTAGTCCCTAACCAACTAAATATTGTTTCTGAGTGGTGAGCACAATTCAAGAATTATGTCACTTGATTTTTGACAACATTTGAGAAAAGATTTCAAGTGTTTCAATTGTGAGAAGAAATTTAAGATTTAAGATGTGTGATGTTAAGAAATGAGTGTGAACAACTTTCTTGATGAGAAAAAGAAAGTTTCAAATATTTTGAATAGAATGTAACACTCAAAGATAATAATCCTCATTGACTAAGAATTAAATCTTCCATAAATTTCTTCTTTAACAATAATTACTTCCTACAGTGTGCTCAATCTGTACTGAAGTGATCACATGAACTTAAACAGAGATTAGTTTATTCACATGCACTATTAAAAACATCTGGAGTTTAGCATGGAGTACTAATTTAGATGTAACATTTAAAAGCATTCAAGCTCACACAAGATAGTAAAAAAGTATTCACTTAAAGAAACAAAGAAGACAAAAAGATTTTCATTAATTATGAAGACGCAAAGTACAAGATTTCATATAATTTTAAACATAAAATCCTAATACAATCTAACTACTCGGACTTCTTCTTCTTCTTCTTTGCTGCTTGCTCCGCCCTCATCGCTCTGTGATGATAAATCCTACTCATTATGTCTATAAGAGAGATGATACTCTCTTGCAGCTCAAGAGCTTCTTGACGAGCACATTCCGCAAGTTCAGCACAAAGTTCTTCTTTAAGAAGAACTTCTGCGGTAAAGAAATGTAGTTCCAACTGATCATCCCAAGAGAGATCATCATAGAGTGAATTTGGAACTTCAGTTGGGTGGAAAACTTCGCCACCAATACGAACCTTAAGTCCGTATGGATCAAAGTACATATTTTCATCACTAGGATTAAAGATCGGTAGATAGCATCCACCGCTGCGTATGTAAAACTGGGGTTGAACCATTTTTGACGAGTAAGGTTGTGAATAGACTGCTGAGAAAATTATGAGTTGAGTATGAAAAAGGTGGCGAGAGTTTTTGAAAGTGGAGGTTTGTATTTATAGAAGAGAAGTTAGAAACTGAAGGGACTCTTTGGTTAACCATGTAATAATTAACCATAATGCAAATACACGATTATGCATATCTAGGTAAACAAAAAGTAATCACTCTCTTCAGATTCCTATTCCCAATGTAAATACTCAAGTATTACAAGATACCTGCATAAGTAGCTAACCCATTTAAGCAATTAAAAGATATTCCACTAACTCGCTGATTAATTTAAAATACCGCTTAACAATTTATTTCTAACAAGTTCCAAATAATCAATGAAGTATAACAATCAATCAAGTTTTGATCATTATCAGTATTATAATTATAACTTATCAGGACTTATCAGTCAAAACTCGGTTGACCAATATCAGAATTTATCAACTACTGACATAACCTATTAGTCAAAACAAGTTTCACTAATTATAGAACATGTAAGCATGATCAGCAGACTTAATTATCAAAGTTTGATAATTGTCCTGAAATCATTCCCAATTCATTCACCAATATTGTGAATGTAGCTTCACAGAGAGGCTTATTAAATATATCAGCTACTTGCTGATCTATTGGAACAAAGACCAATTCCACTGTACCAGCTTCCACATGTTCCCTTATAAAATGGTACCTGAAACTGATGTGCTTAGTCATTGAATGCTGCACTGGATTTCTTGTCATTGCAATAGCACTTTGATTATCACAATATATAGGAATAGAAGAATAGTCTAACCCATAATCCAACAGCTGATTCTTCATCCATAAAATCTGAGCACAACAGCTTCCTGCAGCAATGTATTCTGCTTCTGTAGTTGATGTGGAAATTGACTATTGTTTCTTGCTGTACCAAGAAACCAATCTGCCACCAAGAAATTGGCAGCTTCCAGAAGTGCTTTTCCTTTCTATTTTGGATCCTTCAAAATCAGCATTTGAATATCCAATTAGCTTAAAGTCTGAATCTCTAGGATACCATAATCCCAGATTCATGGTGCCTTTAAGTTACTTAAAAATTTTCTTCATAACTAATAGATGAGGTTCTCTAGGATCAGCTTGGTACCTTGTATAGAGATAGGTAGCATACATGATATCAGGTCTACTAGTATTCAGATATAGGAGTGAGTCAATCATACCTCTGTACTTAGATATATCTACTGAAGAACCGGTATTTAAATCTAACTTGGTTACAGTGGCCATCGGAGTTCATGCAGTTGAGCAGTCTTGCATTCCAAATCTTTTGAGTAGATTCCTGGTGTATTTGGATTGATTTATGAAGATTCCTTCATCTGTCTGTTTAACTTGTAACCCCAAAAAATAACTCAACTCTCCCATCATACTCATTTGATACCTGGACTGCATTAGCTTTGCAAATATCTCACAAAGTTTATCATTAGTAGATCAAAAAATGATATCATCAACATATATTTGTACTAATAACAAGTCCTTACTATGGTATTTATAAAAGAGGGTTTTGTCAATTGTACCTTTTATGAAACCAATCTCTAGTAGAAATAGAGCAAGTGTTTCATACCAAGCCCTTGGAGCTTGCTTCAATCCATAGAGTGCTTTATCTAGTAAATAGACATGATCTGGATACCTTAGATCAATGAACCACGGAGGCTGTTCAACATAAACTTCCTCTTCGAGTTCTTCATTTAAGAATGCACTTTTCACATCCACTTGGAACACCTTAAACTTCTTGTGAGCAGCATAGGAAAAAAAGATTCTTATTGCCTCTAGCCTTGCAACTGGAGAAAATATCTCATCATAATCAATGCCTTCTTGTTGTAAGTAACCCTTTGCAACCAGTCTTGCTTTATTCCTTGTAACAATGCCCTCACTGTCAGTTTTGTTTCTGAACACCCACTTTATGCCAACTACGGATCTGTTTTTTGGTCTTGGCACAAGAGTCCAGACTTTGTTACTTTCAAATTCATTGAGTTCATCTTGCATTGTTGTGACCCAGTCAGCATCTTGCAGAGTTTCTTCAACCTTCTTAGGTTCAGTTTGAGATAGAAAAGAATGGTAGAGATATTCATTCTGAGTGGCTTTTCTTGTTCTTACACCATTGTCAGGGTTTCCAATGATTAAGTCAGGTGTGTGTGACTTAAACCATTTTCTTGCAGATGGAAGTTGACTCCTTGAAGATGAACCTCCCCCTTGATTTTTGAACTATTTGTTATTTCTTGATTTATACCACTATTGTTTCCTGATGCTCCCCCTAAATCAGTGTTCCCATTATTATCACTATTTGACTCATCAAAATTTGAGGAAGATGAGTCTGATGATCTTTCTACTGATGTCTCTTGAGATGAATCACTTGTTGTAGTCTCTCTCCCCTCAATATATGCTTCAGTGTCAGAAGGTATCGGGAAGGAATAGGAATGGAATAATATCGATTCATATCAGAGCTTTGAGTGATATTAGGAATTACTATATCAGAGTCGGGATTTAAAAGGTCAGCATAAGGTACTTCATTTTCAAATCTCAATTTGACATGGTCATCTACATCTTCTAGACCTGTTATCTTTTTATCATCAAAAGATACATGTATAGATTCCATGACTGTTCTTGTTCTCATATTGTAAACTATGAAGGCTTTTGTGGTCAACGGATAACCCACAAATATTCCTTCATCAGCTTTCAGATTAAACTTGGTCAGCTGCTCCGGATGAGTTTTGAGAACAAAACACTTACAACCAAAAATATGAAAGAACTTCAAATTTGGCTTCTTTCCCTTCACCATCTCAAATGCTATTTTTCCATGCTTGCTGATCAATGTTGTATTTTATGTAAAGCAAACAGTTTGCACAGCCTCAGCCCAGAAGTATGTAGGCAATCTTGCTTCCTCTAGCATGGTTCTTGTAGCTTCTATCAGAGTTCTATTATTTATTTTAACAACTCCATTTTGTTGTGGAGTTCTAGGAGCAGAAAACTCTTATTTTATCCCCTTGAGTTTGCAAAACTCTTCCATAGAGCTATTCTTGAATTCAGTTCCATTATCACTTCTAATGATCTTCATTTTGTATGTTGATCCTTTTTCCAGCTCCCTCACATGATCAGGAAGAATGGATGGAGATTCATACTTGGTGTGCAGAAAATACACCCATGTGTATCTTGTATAATCATCAATAATTACGAATGCATACCTCTTCTTGGCAATTGACATAACATTCACTGCACCAAAGAGAACAACATGAAGTAGATGATATGGTTCAAGAATGGAGGATTCAGTTTTACTCTTGAAAGAAGTTTTCCTTTGCTTGGATTTCTAGCATGAGTCACATAAGCCATCAGGAGTAAAAACTGTATTGGGAAATCCTCTCACAAGATATTTCCTCACTATTTTATTGATATTGTTGAAGTTGAGGTGAGAAAGTCTTTTATGCCAGTTCCAGCTATCTTCCACAGATTCTCTACTCAGTCAGTAGAAAAACTTTTGAATTATCAATACTTGTGGAGACCCTGGCTTCATATAAACTACCATGTCTTACACCAGTCAATGCAATCTTGCCATCAGACTTGCTGACAATTTCATAATGCTCCTCTTAGAAGTTGACATGGTAACCCCTGTCACAGATTTGACTCACACTGATCAGATTATGCTTGAGTCCTGCTACTAGAGCTACATTTTCAATGATGACATTTCCAACTCTGATTTTTCTATATCCCAAAATTTTTCCTAAGTTGTCATCTCCATAAGAAACTCTTGGGCCAACATTCTTCTCAAATTCTAATAGCAGGGATTTATAAGCAATCATATATGTCCTGAGCATCCACTATTCAAGACTAGAGCATTCCTCCTATCACCCTGCAATCAGTAATTTGAATCAGTTAGTGTTTTAAGGACCCAGACTTGCTTGGATCCTTTGGCCTTTTTAAGTTTGTTAACATATGCAGAATACTTTTTATCAGAGTTTATGTTAACATCCTTACTATCAGTATTTATACATGCAGAAACAGATTTTGCTTTAATTAAAGAGGGTTTCAGTTTATAATAATCATAATACAAACTCTGATACTCTTTACATGTATAAATAGAATGCCAAAAACTTCGACAATGAAAAAAGGAGTTTGTGGTTTATATCTAACTTTTTTATTCCTAAACTCTGATTTGGAAGAAACAACATTTATCTTTTTATTCTTCTTGCAAGAGTTAGCAAGATGATTAGTGCTACCAGAGTTTGAACAAGTCTTTCTAGGTGCATTAGGAGGAGTCACACAATTTCCATTCTTATTAACACCTATCTTGCCATTCCTATTTTTCCTAGACCTTTTCATCTTGTCTTTCATGTGTAGATCCTTCAGCTTTTGCTTAAACTGTTTCTGAGTCATTGAACTTTACTGAATTTGTGTGAACTTATTCACTCTTATCAGTAATTAAGTTTGATCTAGGTGTTTAGGTTGTATCTTCCTCATGGATTGACTTAACAGTATTAGCACTATGATTAAACTTAATGGTCTTTATTTGAACCTTGTTCAGTTTGACCTTACGATCAGTTTTTATTGGTTATGTTCTCTTGATAGAATATATATTTGTGTATATTTTAGATGCAATTTGTTTCCATATTGATTATGTTTTGTATTTAATTAGACCTTTATTAATTAGTTTATAATATTTTAATGTAGAAAACAAGGAATTCTAAATTGAAAAGGATTGGAGCTAAATTAGAAAAAAAATCAGATTTATTGGGCTACACGCGCAAGACTTGTTGTTTGTGTCGTATCTTGAGTTCTGCTCATAAGATTTGGACGATTTAATAGCCCACGCAAAGATAACGAGATTCTCTTTTTTTAGAGAATGGTCTAAACTTCAAAACCCAGTCAGATCAGCCCAGTAACAGCAAGGAAAAGTCAACTACAAATTTTGACTTTAGAATCCCATTCAATTTTTGAAACTCTTGTTTATTTCCTAAAAACAATAAAAATACTTTTTATATATTATTAGAGATTGAAGATACGTATCCATAGCTACCAAGAGAAGAAGCTAAAGGGAGGAGGAGGAGGAGGACTTTATGCTTGAAGATTTCAATATCAACAACATAAGGATAAATCTTCTTACTCTACACATTGTATTGTATTTTAATCTTCTCATGTATGCTATCACTTTTGCTATGATTATTGTTGGCTAGGTTATTATTCAGGAAGGTTGACATACAGAGTTACAGAGTGGGATCCTTGTCTGAGTAAATTCGTGAAAGAACTATAGAAGGCGAAACCTGTCGTCTTGACTGGAGATCTCAACTGTGCGTATGAAAATATTGATATTCATAACCCTGATGGAAGTAAAAGAAAAGTTGGTTTTACTTTGCAAGAAAGGCAGACATTTAAAACCAACTTTCTGAATAAAGGATGACAGAAATCAATTTGTATATATGTGTTACGACCGGCATTTTGTGTAATATTATTTGTGGACTTGGTATAATATTAGAGCCGAATGCAAATATACTAAATGATTGTACGTTTGTGTGAATGAAAATTTCTGCATTATAAATTTGCTTTATGTAGTATATGATTTTTCAAAGCAAAAGTTTATTTATTTCCCTTATTTTTTATTTATAAGGACTATTCTAAACCTTGGAGAAATTTTCTTTTAAAAGTTATTTTGTTCACAAATTTCAAAAGTGATTTTATAAAATTTCTAAAAATTCAAGTTATTTTATGGTAAAAATTTTATAATTTTTGAACTTGTATTTTATTTTATAAAAATAAATCTTTAAAAATTTTATTTGTTATAATTAGAAAATTACATGGAAGCCCTTGCATGCAAACCACTCTTCTATTCTCTTCAAGGACAAAGAAGACATTTCCAAACCCACTAACTCATAATTTATTAGCCAAATTACCTCCTTGACCTTACATGCAAAATGGCCTAACTTTAGCCAGAGGGTTACTCTTGTCATTTCCCAAACCCACTCACATTTTAGTCAAATCAAAGACATAAAAACAAATCAAAGAGTGATCATCACTCCACTTTCACCCCACCACTTCACCCTCCCCTTCTCCTCCTCCCTCCCTCTCGGCTTTTTTCCCCTCCCTCTCGGCCATTCCAAAAATGAGGCCCCCATTCCCTTCTTTTCTTCATTTCTTCACTCAAACAATCATCCTATAATCAAGTAATCTTACTCCCTACATGTTGTTCTTGTATATCTCAAGAGTTTAGAGTAGGAAACTTATGTGTTGACCTTGCATGGTGGTGTTTTTGTTAAACTCAAAGTGAATATCCTTGATTCTTGTGAATTCAAGGATTTCACCATGAGTTATAGTATCATAGGGTTGAGAATGGCCAGACATGAGTGTGTTACACTTATGCAAATGTTGTTTTCACCCTAATCCATTCGGCCATGACTTGATAGGAGTCGAATGGATGGTGTTTTGGTTGCCTTGTTTCATTTTGTGTGTTTTTGTGATGATAACATGAAAATCTTAGTAAAATCTTGGTAAAAACCTTTGCATGCTAGGTGGTCATTTAGATATAAACCATGATAGGCTTGCATGTTGAATTATAATAAAAATTTATTTGGAAATTATGTTATTTTGGTTTGTAAGACTCGAAGTCATGCATGCATGTAGATCACTCTTGAATTTTTGGAAGTTCTTGATCATTCAGATTGATATTTTGTTAGTAAACCATAATTTTAGTTAAGTTAATATATTAATTAAGAATTGTGCTCCTTAATATGTGATTTTATCTCATTTATACTTATCAAGAAGGTTAAAGTTGTTGTCCTTGAAAACTTGATGACTTGTAATTTGTGTAATGTGATTACTTTTGTTTTGCTATGTTGCACCTTAGGTAAGGATGATCTCCACTAAGCCTATTTTGAGTGTAAGGGAGTTAGTTCAGTAGATCACCTTAGTTAAGTTTTGGTTTGGGTACTTTAGTTGTTGTTGGTTGGGTTTGTTAAGTAAGAACCTTGGAGAAAGGAGAGTATTAGTTTCTGCAGAAAATCAGTTTGGTACCCTGACGTTTAGAGTGAGTTTTGACCATGTCATTGTTGTGCACTTTGAGGCCCAAACCACCAGAAGCTATCACTAGGAGTATATGATAGGTTTTAGGTGTTTGTTGGAGGTTTGTAAGTCGTTTGGTTAGGTGCACGAGTGAAATCACAAAATCTGTCCAGCAGGGGACAGTTTTGTTGCAACTTAGAAATAGGAAGTTTTGACCATGTCATGGGTAGACCCTCATTAGGCCCTGTTGAGCCTTAGTTAGAGGGAGTGTCAGAGGAGTTTTTACAGCCATAATACATAGGATTTGAGTTATAATCATGTGTCACAAGTTAGTTCAAGTCATGGAATTTTCTGCCCAGTAAAATAGGGGAACCATGGACTTTAAGCTTAGGCCCAAGGAGGCCCAAGCTAAGCCCTTGAACCACATCAAATTTAGGAGATGCCTTATCGTCAGAGGAGTATAGTGTAGAAATTTTGGAGGTAAACTTGTAGTGTAAGAGTGTCTAATGCACTCAAGAAACCATAGATGTCATTTTGAAATTTACCTTAGTGAGCACTTTCACTTATCACATAGTTTTAGAGCACTTATGAGTGAGACCTAGGTTGACCACTATGGTTGCAAGATAGTATAAAGCCAGTAGAGTAAAAGGTCCAAGTGAGGGTCAATAGGTTTTGGATAGTTTAGTAAAGGCACATCGAGTTAGGAGGCCAAATTTGGAGACTTTGTCTAGTTTAGCAATCAAGTAACTTAAGTTGTGGGTCGAGATCATCCAAGCCTAGTGTTGCAATATGGTGTGTGTGATATTATTTGGTATTAAAATATGATATATGAGTATATGTGGCTATGTGTACTATTGTATTTATAAGGTGATTATAAATTTCGTGCATATAGGCCTAAGTGTCACTTGTGTTTAATTTCGGGTTAAAAAAAATATAGGTTGAGTTGGTGAGAATATATTATAATGAGGTGATTATTAATTGTGTAGGATCTCGAGACGAGGGTAAACTTGCCATAAAGGTCGAGTAAAGCTTCCAGTTGCTCCTACCTCCAGACCAGTCGAGCCTTTCTCAAGGCAAGTGATTCAACCTGTTTTTCGTTTACACTGCAAATGTGTGATAATTAGTTCCTATATATATATGATGCGAGTATCCTGAGTTATCTTGTTATACTTGAACCAGGTGATTCTTAAATCTATCTTCGTATTATATAGAAATGCCATAAACCCTCAAGTACATATTGCAAGTAGATCAAAAGTCGTATCATGCTAGTACATCAAAGTAATTGGAATGCCCTGATAAAATAAAGATAATACTTGATTGATCCTCTTGATTAACATGCTATTGATTCCTAAAATCTTGACATCTCATGTAACACCCCCAAATCCGGGGTCGGGGATCCGGGTTGTCACGAGTCCCATTTCCCTTAATAACACCCAATGTTAATAATTACTCAACTACTCTGTACTGTGACCCCACAATAAACACACACACCACACGTTATAGTCTCAGAGATGAACATCCAAAAATAACCACAAGTCATTTTATTCCACAATTATCTGCCAATACACCTTAAAAGGTTTTCTGAATAAATTTACATTTCTTTGCCATTATTACAATTCATAAATATACATAAATCTGGTACATCAGAAGTTGAAAGCCTAGCCTATTGGTAGTTCCTACCTCAACTACGGCGGCATCAATGCTTCTAGAAAACTGCGGAACGTCTCCTAATCGCTTGCGAATTGGGAGCTTGGTCCTGTTCATCTTTTCTATCTGTTATTGTGTGATGAAAGAAGAAAGCAAGGGTGAGCAGCAAGCCCACCAAAATAATATGTATAATGATTAATAGTATATGAGCCTTCTCATAGTACTCATGAAAGTCTTGGTCAAAAGAAATGAACCAAGTTGATATCTTAATGCGATGAAGTCGCAAAATATTCAGTATATATACATATATACTTTTCAAAATCTTGGAAGTCCTCTTCCATACATAATATACACAGAGTTCCAGTTTATAACTGTATAAAAATATCGTTGCAAGGTGATCTCATATATCTAACCTTGTCTCAACGTTTTTCTGAAAATCTTTGTCATTCATAAGACAATTATTAACTAGATATAAGTTTAAAAGATGAAGTTACCAAATACTTCACTACACTTATATCATTTATAAAGCTACTTGAACTACCACTGTTCAAAGTATAATGAGCTTTCAACAGTTCATCACATAGATGAGACTACAAGACCAGATTTGAATAGATTAACTCTTTAAAATATTATTAAAGGAAATGAAGTTATGACATACTTCATTAAGTTCTGATATATATATATATATTCATATATATCTTCCATACATTTCCTGAAAACCTCTGTCATGTAAAGTATGAACAGAATTGCAAAATCCAATAAATTTGGAAAGGAAAAGAATTTTGGCATAAACCAGATATCTTGTTGATCAGGCAAAGATACCCATAAGTAACCTTTTCTACTAGTAGATGGACGAATTCCCCACTGGTCATCACCCTGTTCGTAATAGGACCTTATGCTGGACTGCCACTCAGCCACTTATGCATTTGATGGATTCCCACTGAGCCACTTACACTATCATGGACGCCCACTGAGCCCATGTTGCTTATGCCGACTCAATAGATGGACTTACTTCCCGAACGTTGGGTAAGTAATCAATTCATTTACCAAAACTGCAACCGTGTTGCGAATATAAAATATACCACAGAGCCGGATCCCTCAGGTTTTGAGCGAGTATTTAAATCCCCATAAAAAGGAAGATCTTAAATATAAAAATGAGTTTTGGGATCCGCTCTAACTTTTAAAATCATTTTGAAGACTCGAAAACACTTTAAAGAGTGTTTGGAGTAAAGCTGATTTAACGAAGTAAATCAGTCCCCAGTATATTTAGAAAATGTCTGAATATTATTATTTAAATAATATTCCCATAAAGAATAATCTTTATAAAAAGAATTGAAGTAGAAGTTTTGAAACTTATACTTGAAATGAATATGAAATATCCAAAGATATACCTATACGAAAGTACTATCTTTATTTGAATAATCGAAAATAAGTTTGATTATTGACACCTTATTCTTTAATAAAATAAAGAATATTATTAAGTAATAAGCGGAGTCATAATACCTCGAATGAATATTATAAATAATATTCATAAAATAAAGGAGTCATACATCCTCGAATGAATATCCAAGTAATATTCAATAATAATATAAAGGAGTCATAAGCCCTCGAATAATATTCGAAATAATATTCAATAATTAATATAAAGTTATCGAATAACCCTTATTCGATTAATAGTTTTGAAAACTATGACCATATATATATAAATATATATATATATATACAAAATCTACTCGGGATCCTCGACTCCCGGTTTTAGAAAATGTTTTCACCTTTGGGTCCCTATACTAAGGGTATATGCAAATTACCGCTATCCTCTAGCGTATTATCAACTGAATCAACAGATATATATGGAAAGAATACGAAACAGGCATGCATATATATATATACCATAGCAGCATGCTTCAATATATTGCAACATTTGCTAATTAACCAACATGCATCTATCGCAAGATAATGCATATACATATATACATCACAACAACAGTTATACGGGTAGAAAACTTGCCTGAGCGACTTGGGGTGAAAAAAAGCTCGGAACGAGTCGGTAACCTATAAATAACAAGTAAGTTGGAATTAAACTAAAGTCACTTGTAAATCTATACTTTAACTAACTTAGACTCTAACGCTTGTTTTGCGCTTACTGATTTGCTTAAGTCACTCGGGTACCCTCGGCTCCACCATTTTTAATAATTTAACCTTTACGAGTTTTAAGGCGATTCCTTCGCGAGTGTCTTACCAACTGCCTAACACACTTACCATAAATGTTTCATACATTAATTAACCCTTTTTGGTCTTTAACCTATGTTTCAAAGTAAAGCGAGGGGAAAAGTTTCGTTCGCGAAACGCCGTTACTTGAAACAGTCGTTTCTCCTAAACCGTACATCGGAATCAAACGAACTACATATCAAAACGAAGCTCGTAACATGAACTATCTAAACATGGCAATGGTCATAATCTAGCAGGGAGTTCTCGGGTCCAAATGTTATGAACAAAAGCAGTCTAAAGTAAATCGGACATTACGACGGCTATGTTTACGCGATTACCAATGTTTAAACTACTCCAATTAACCACCAACCAACTCATAACCATCAATACAACAAAACTTCACCTAAACCATACCACATCAGTCCATAATCTCCAAGGTTTTCAACTCAAACAACCACAATCAAGACCTATGAACTATAATCAAGCTTCAATTACCAAAACACTTCCAAATCAAACCAAACTACTAATAATCACAATCCATGCTTCTCATTTCACAAAATCAACCATTAAACTTACTAACAAATAAAGTAAAGGCTAGGGTTTAAAGTTTATACCTTCCTTGGGAGGTGTTAAGTTGCTAGGAAGCCTTAGGGAGCCTCCTACAAGCTTGATCTTTCCAAAGAAATCAAGAACACAAAGTTAGGCTTTGAAGTTTCTAAAAGTCCGATTTAAAGAACTGTAAAAATGAGTGTCTTACCATGCTTATTTGGAAGCGATTTGTGAACAAGAGTTGTAGGCCATCTCAATACCTTTCCAACGAGCTATAGAACATAACATTTGAGTGAGTATTGAAGGATATATGGCAGTTTGAAGTTGCTGGGTTTGTTTTAGCCGAGAGCTTTCTTCTTGAAATGGGAAAGTCAACTTTCAATTTGTATTTGTGTTATGATATTTGTTGGTTGGTTGCTTCCTTTTGTCTTGGAATTAAATTAAATTTTTACCATGGTGAAAAATGTGTGGCTCACAATCAACCAACCAATCCTTCCCACTTGTCATGCTTAGGTCATCAAGCTTAGGTCATCTTGTTACACTTGTCTTCTTCTTGTTGGTTTGATGACATCATCATCCCTAACCTCCTTGATTAACTCCTAATTACTTGCCTAATGACCGCTGATCTGTTATACGGTTCGCTTAACTTTCGTTCTCGTTTATCGTTTGAGGAATCATATCCGGGATCTTATCACTTGGGTTCCCCTAAACCTTCCTCAATATTTTATATTCCTTTTTATGATCCCCTCTTAAAATCCTTGAATTTAAATCCTATTTATCCTGTTACCTTATACTCACTTCTTTCTGTATCTGGTGGATTTCTGAGAAAAATCAAAGTGTTCGGAATTGGATTCTGACAATCTTTACATACACTTATATACCATATAGAGTACTAATAAAATCTCAGAATATCAATAACAAAACCCCTACATAGTGTGGCATGAAAAGTTTTCTTATTTAGCATAATCAGCAAAATCACTATTCATAAGGGTTTCAAAAATTCCAAAAATTGGGGTTATTACAGTCTCCCCTCCTTAAAAGGATTCCGTCCCGGAATCAGATAGAAAATGAATAGGGATACTTTCTTAGCATTACACTTTCTAACTCTCAAGTAAATTTTCCCACATTGTGGTTCTTCCATCAAACTCTGAATAGTTTGATAACCCTTCTCCTAACCACTTGTTCCTTTTTCAATCTATAACCCTTCATGGTTGCTCCATATAGGTTACGTCTGGTTGCATGTCTATGCGCTCATATGCCCCTATTTATCTGGCATCCGAATTACACTTCCTTAACATTGATACGTGAAACACGTTATGACTTGCTACATGTTCTGGGGTAAGGCTAGCTCATATGCTAACTTCCCAATACTTCTTAATATATCCAAGGGTCCGAAAAATTGTGGACTTAGCTTTCCTTTCTTTTCGAATCTCATCAATCCTTTCCAAGGGTTTCCAAGGGGATACCTTTAACAACACTAGGTCCCCTACTTCCTATTCTTTGTCCTTTCATGTCAAATCAACATACTTCTTATGTCCATCTTGGGTTACTACCAGCCGTCCTCTGATTAGATCCATTATATCCTTGGTCCTTTGGACTACTGCGGGTCCGAGCATCTTGCGCTCTACAACTTCATCCTAACATAAGGGAGATCGACATTGTCTTCCCTCAAGGATCTCATAAGGCGATAACTCGATAATGACTTAAGATCTATTATCGTAAGAAAACTCAATCCATGTTAAGTGATCATTCCAATTTCTTTCAAGTCTATTGCACAGACTCTCATTATAGCTTTTAGCATTAGAGCTTTTGCTTCTCAATACCCATTCTTTTCCAGTTCGTAATCGCTACTATCTTCCGTTCCTAATATTATACTGGTTATACTTTTGCTCGTTAGCGTTCTATAACCTTTTAATAACCTCGTCAACCTTAGTATCACGAATGTGTTTCCATTCCGCATACCACCATAACTTTACTACTCCTTTTTCAGTTGCTTCTATCTTCGAAAGCTTAGTCCTTCATATAGAAGTAAAAGAATTTATTGAGAGATCACTATGATCATGAACACTTGTTACATTGCATAGTTAGTACAGAAGGTGGCCAGCCTTTAGTACTTGACAAGCAATCAAACAATATATGGTATCCTACTTGGCTTCTATCACACAGATAGATAGTCATTCGGCAATACCTCCCCTTCTGGAAGGGTTGTTCTTCTCAGCTTATATGAAATGAAAAGAAGAGAAAAGAACGAATTGAAGAGAATTGTATATGTGAAAAAAAAAATATACTGCCACCAAATATCTGGCTTGGAACTTACCTCTGAACTATAGAGGTTTGATATAGGAGAACAAAACATATGTGTATTTATATCAACATCAAGTATTATAGCATCGCATTTTACATGCTTAAATATTTACTATTCCATCCATCATTCTATGGACCCATGCTCTTGCTCGAGCTTATACACAATCACCTTTGAAACTCCCTCGACATCGAAAATCGAATCTGGGTTTTCATTCTAGACATCACCGTTACTAGAATTCTATGCTTGCACTGCAACCTTCCTCGTATAGTAATACGACTCTCTATTGATAAGAAGGAATAAGTATTCAATAGGTAGATAATCAACTTAATTAGTCTATCAATGATAACTTATACATCACTACAACCCGATTAGTGGTACTTAATCTCAACATCCATTCCAATACAACTCTTACGGTTGTAATTAATTGGCTCATTACCCGCAGAATCATTCCTGCACTACTAGGGTCCATCGTTGACCTACTGTAGTCATTCAATTTCCATGAAGTCTTAATAGCTAACCATACGGAGTCCATACATCTCGTATCGAATTCTTCTAAGGAGGTAACATGATCACCGTTCATGATTCATGAAGAACACTCCTGAACTTGACGTACATAAGACATGAAGCAGATAAAATTGCAGAAGAGTTTCAATGAAAGCAACGATAGCAGGTTAATACCATTATTAACCATATGTCTTTATTAGGAGATATGAAGCTCAAAGGTTCATTTAGTCCTTTCGTAACATGGTCCTGGCTTATCTTAAGATATGACCCTCTAAGATAGATAGCCCGCTCACGGTGATTACAAAAATTAATCTTTACCCAACTACTATCACGGTTGAGTATCGCACAATCATCAGAAGGAATGTCAATCTTTCACACCATAATACAACCTTCACAGCCTTAACCATTATCACTATATTCCTCTGGCACGAGCGCCTATAATTGTCCTCTTACACTTAAAGTGTCGGCCACCTCTTTGGCCTTTCTTGATAGTAATATTTCCTTACAATCAATGTCATTTTAACCACCTTCACTACATTTTCTACCTCATTTCCAATCACTGCTTGTGTGAAGATGTTTTCCTTAAAATCTGATGAGTAAAAAAAATATCACCATTTTTCCATAAGTTATTGCCTCAGTCTTTAGAGGTTAATCACTGTCACGACTGACTCTCAATCATACTTAGAACATCTTTTATCCTAGGCCCTAATTGCCCTGAACAATTTCGACCTTTACTGGTTCAATCCATACTTTCTCGTGGTTTAACACGTGCCCCACTTGGCATCATTATAATTACGTCATATTTCCTTTATCAACATTTTTATTCTTGAGAATTTTGAATATTACCTTTCTCCTTGTAAAACCTCTAAGGTTATTCTCGAATCGTTCCGCCTATATTCCCTAGATACAGGGCATATCAAGATACCATTTATTAATACCAGAATCATTGTCTATATACTTCTGAAAAATTTCTCCACTGATTCTTAAAGGTTGTTATTACCTTAATCCTTTCCAATTCATACTGTCAAAACTCACACTATCCCTATAAAGGGTGAAATTCCAACCTTTATGCATTCCCCGAGGATTCATTTTAAGTTACCGATGTTTTATCCTTAATTCCACCTTTAAAAGGTACATGCATCCTTCCATGGATAAATCAAGTCATATATCCCTGATAAGGGTATCTTATTCAATCATTCCCACCTCGATAGTATATGCCTAATTTCACAATAACATCTGTATTCAAAATGAGGTCAATCAATATGGCCTCCAAAAGATAAGAACGGTTATCCGCTTTTCTTGCCTGATTCAGTAATGATAACAGGGATGTTCTAGAAGATGTTTGTCGTGTTCAACGTGAACCTTTTAGTTCTAACTACTCATTTACCTCTTTTATTTATCTCAACAGTCATCTCAATGTTGGAATATCTTTCATACCTGGCATCTCCCTTTCTGGGTATCATGCCCCCGGTCTTACACTTCACATTCTTGAAGGTCACTTCCTTCATCCAATTTTCCTAATTTCTTAATTTCTTGTCTCCTCAGTCCATCCGTGTTTCCTTATTAATCAATCGATCTATCTCAAATTTTCATCGAATACTGTCAACTTCAAGGGAATTAACTTTACATATCGCTTACGCCTTCAAAACTTGAATTTATCTCATGATCAGTCACCATCGCACTGATGATGACACACTTCTCTATTTTTATTGCAAGGGTTTCTTAGGGTTTCCCATACCTAACTCCCTTATCACTTCTCAACTCTATTTCCTTTATATCCCTTTATACTCCTTCCCTTTTCAGTCTTTTATTTTCGTTTCCATTACAACCATTACATGAACCAACACAACATAAGCATTGATTTCAAACATCCCGTCATTCTGGATTCGTGTCCTTAGAACGAATCTTGACAACTTTTATAACTTAGATTCATAATTCATCATACTCGTCCGCTTTTGTTCTGGCTCTAAAGCTTTTACACTACCTCCATAACCTTGGGAAGTACTTTCCCGAAAACAATTGTCTGAACTTTAATCAGTTTATTATAACCTCTGGCTCCGTGCCTTTCTTGGCCTTTCACCAACGGGTGGCCTCTCTCTTACGGGGTAAGTGACAAAAACAGTCTTTTGTGCTTCGTCAATCATTTAGAATCTCAAATAATTCCTATATTTCCTTTAGCCAGGCTTTTGCCTCGACTGGGTCAAACTGTTCCTTGGAAATCTGAGAGCTTAGCGACTTAAAGGTCATGAAAGGATTTCCTACCGCATTGTTTCCTCAAGGTGGTGGTTGGGAATAAAAGTATAAGTTCTGTTTAGACAGGTCCATGAATTTCCATATAGGAGTACCGTCTCGGGTCTCCTTATCTTGCTCGACTTCTATTTTCTCAGTATGAAATATTTCATCCTTCTCCCATACTTGGGGTTATCTTATACGTTAAAATCCTCATTTTCCACTTCATTATGTTATGGGTTCCTTCTATCTTGATGGCGTCCTCCCTGACTATCACATTCAGGGTTGCCCTAAATCTTATTCCTTGAACTATGACTTTCATCTAGGATCTCATCTTTAAGCTCTTAAACATTTGGAACCCAAATTCTATAGGAATACCTCATTATTCCCTTATCATCTTTCTCGGTATTAATCTCATATCTATTTATTGGCTCTCTGCCTTCATTCATCACTTTTTCTGGCACAATATGTTCTTTTCCAATAATTCGGTCTGTCTTGCAATCTCAAACAGCTTTTCGGTACCGGCTCCGGTTACCTTCACTTCTATTTCCATTTTCTCAAAATCTCTTATAAACTCTCTCAAAGACATTATCATCTTGAGTCTCTCCTTTTTACTAAGGGCATCAACCACCACATTGGCTTTCCCCGAATGATAAAGAATCTCATAATCGTAATCCTTGATTAGCTCTAACCACCTCATTTGGCACATGTTGAGCTCTTTCTGCGTGAAAATGCACTAGAGCACTTATGGCTTGTGTAAATCTCGTACTTCTCTCCATACAAGTAGTGCCTCCAATATTTAGGGCAAAACTATTACCACGAGCCCAAGCTCATGGGTGGGGATATCGAATTTTATATTCCCTTAATTGTCTTGATGCGTACGCGATTACCTTGTTGTGCTCTATAAGAAGCACCCTAATTCCTTATGCGAAGCGTCACTACACATCATAAAATCTCCTTTTCCATCCGGCAACGCCATCATAGGGGTCGTCACCAATCTTTGCTTCAGTTCTTGAAAGTTGTTCTCGTATTTCTCTGTCCATTCAAACTTCTCAGTCTTACGAGTAAGCCGCGTTAAAGGGGGCTACTATCTTTATAAACTTGAACGAACCTCCGATAGTGATCGACCAATTCTACCTCTGGTAGTCGACCTAACCATGGTCATCAATTCATCAGTGGTCCTTTATTCATTCTTGTCAGGATCCTCCATGGGATCCTCCTCAGCAACTATCCCTTCTAGGACAACATCCTAAACATGAACATCATCCGATCCCGCGTTAGGACGCTTTATAAGGGTTCCCATAAGGGTTTTAACTGTCAGTACTACGTTAGGTAGCCCGACTAAGAACTTGGCAAGAGTTTTTATTATCTTAGTGAACTTATTATCTTAACGTCACATCATCTCTGAGGTTTATAACGCTTAGCTCTGATACCACTTCTGTAACACCCCCAAATCCGGGGTCGTGGATCCGGGTTGTCACGAGTCCCATTTCCCTTAATAACACCCAATCTTAATAATTACTCAACTACTCTGTACTGTGACCCCACAATAAACACACACACCACACGTTATAGTCTCAGAGATGAACATCCAAAAATAACCATAAGTAATTTTATTCCACAATTATCTGCCAATACACCTTAAAAGGTTTTCTGAATAAATTTACATTTCTTTGCCATTATTACAATTCATAAATATACATAAATCTGGTACATCAGAAGTTGAAAGCCTAGCCTATTGGTAGTTCCTACCTCAACTACGGCGGCATCAATGCTTCTAGAAAACTGCGGAACGTCTCCTAATCGCTTGCGAATTGGGAGCTTGGTCCTGTTCATCTTTTCTATCTGTTATTGTGTGATGAAAGAAGAAAGCAAGGGTGAGCAGCAAGCCCACCAAAATAATATATATAATGATTAATAGTATATGAGCCTTCTCATAGTACTCATGAAAGTCTTGGTCAAAAGAAATGAACCAAGTTGATATCTTAATGCGATGAAGTCGCAAAATATTCAGTATATATACATATATACTTTTCAAAATCTTGGAAGTCCTCTTCCATACATAATATACACAGAGTTCCAGTTTATAACTGTATAAAAATATCATTGCAAGGTGATCTCATATATCTAACCTTGTCTAAACATTTTTCTGAAAATCTTTGTCATTCATAAGACAATTATTAACTAGATATAAGTTTAAAAGATGAAGTTACCAAATACTTCACTACACTTATATCATTTATAAAGCTACTTGAACTACCACTGTTCAAAGTATAATGAGCTTTCAACAGTTCATCACATAGATGAGACTACAAGACCAGATTTGAATAGATTAACTCTTTAAAATATTATTAAAGGAAATGAAGTTATGACATACTTCATTAAGTTCTGATATATATATAAATATATATATATATATACAAAATCTACTCGGGATCCTCGACTCCCGGTTTTAGAAAATGTTTTCACCTTTGGGTCCCTATACTAAGGGTATATGCAAATTACCGCTATCCTCTAGCGTATTATCAACTGAATCAACAGATATATATGGAAAGAATACGAAACAGGCATGCATATATATATACCATAGCAGCATGCTTCAATATATTGCAATATTTGCTAATTAACCAACATGCATCTATCGCAAGATAATGCATATACATATATACATCACAACAATAGTTATACGGGTAGAAAACTTGCCTGAGCGACTTGGGGTGAAAAAAAGCTCGGAACGAGTCTGGTAACCTATAAACAACAAGTAAGTTGGAATTAAACCAAAGTCACTTGTAAATCTATACTTTAACTAACTTAGACTCTAACGCTTGTTTTGCGCTTACTGATTTGCTTAAGTCACTCGGGTACCCTCGGCTCCACCATTTTTAATAATTTAACCTTTACGAGTTTAAGGCGATTCCTTCGCGAGTGTCTTACCAACTGCCTAACACACTTACCATAAATGTTTCATACATTAATTAACCCATTTTGGTCTTTAACCTATGTTTCAAAGTAAAGCGAGGGGAAAAGTTTCGTTCGCGAAACGCCGTTACTTGAAACGGTCGTTTCTCCTAAACCGTACATCGGAATCAAACGAACTACATATCAAAACGAAGCTCGTAACATGAACTATCTAAACATGGCAATGGTCATAATCTATCAAGGAGTTCTCGGGTCCAAATGTTATGAACAAAAGCAGTCTAAAGTAAATCGGACATTACGACGGCTATGTTTACGCGATTACCAATGTTTAAACTACTCCAATTAACCACCAACCAACTCATAATCATCAATACAACAAAACTTCACCTAAACCATACCACATCAGTCCATAATCTCCAAGGTTTTCAACTCAAACAACCACAATCAAGACCTATGAACTATAATCAAGCTTCAATTACCAAAATACTTCCAAATCAAACCAAACTACTAATAATCACAATCCATGCTTCTCATTTCACAAAACCAACCATTAAACTTACTAACAAATAAAGTAAAGGCTAGGGTTTGAAGTTTATACCTTCCTTGGGAGGTGTTAAGTTGCTAGGAAGCCTTAGGGAGCTCCTACAAGCTTGATCTTTCCAAAGAAATCAAGAACACAAAGTTAGGCTTTGAAGTTTCTAAAAGTCCGATTTAAAGAACTGTAAAATTTAGGGTCTTACCATGCTTATTTGGAAGAGACTTGTGAACAAGAGTTGTAGGCCATCTCAATACCTTTCCAACGAGCTATAGAACACAACATTTGAGTGAGTATTGAAGGATATATGGCAGTTTGAAGTTGCTGGGTTTGTTTTAGCCGAGAGCTTTCTTCTTGAAATGGGAAAGTCAACTTTCAATTTGTATTTGTGTTATGATATTTATTGGTTGGTTGCTTCCTTTTGTCTTGGAATTAAATTAAATTTTTACCATGGTGAAAAATGTGTGGCTCACAATCAACCAACCAATCCTTCCCACTTGTCATGCTTAGGTCATCAAGCTTAGGTCATCTTGTTACACTTGTCTTCTTCTTGTTGGTTTGATGACATCATCATCCCTAACCTTCTTGATTAACTCCTAATTGCTTGCCTAATGACCGCTGATCTGTTATACGGTTCGCTTAACTTTCGTTCTCGTTTATCGTTTGAGGAATCATACCCGGGATCTTATCACTTGGGTTCCCCTAAACCTTCCTCAATATTTTATATTCCTTTTTATGATCCCCTCTTAAAATCCTTGAATTTAAATCCTATTTATCCTGTTACCTTATACTCACTTCTTTCTGTATCTGGTGGATTTCTGGGAAAAATCAAAGTGTTCGGAATTGGATTCTGACGATCTTTACATACACTTATATACCATATAGAGTACTAATAAAATCTCAGAATATCAATAACAAAACCCCTACATAGTGTGGCATGAAAAGTTTTCTTATTCAGCATAATCAGCAAAATCACTATTCATAAGGGTTTCAAAAATTCCAAAAATTGGGGTTATTACATCTCACCCTGATGCTTGAACCCCAATAAAAACTTTACCTTGATACCTAAAAACCAGTTATTCTTTAAAAGTTGTTCTTAATTGATTGATAACTCTTTTCTTACCCTAAAGTTCGACAATCCTAATATACCTTAAGCTAAAGATCATTTTCTTCATACCTTAACACCCCTAGTATACATGAAGCTTATCTTCTTGATGTTCTAGTACCTGTACCTTGTCGAAAACCCTTGTTTAAAGCCTAGTTTGGCATTACTCTTTCCTATTATCCAAAAACTCTACTAAATCTCCTTGTCAGAAACCTTGTAAATAGTAAATGTACAAGTACCCCAATAGAATAAAGTCTAGTGAATCATGGCCCTGAGAGTTGGTGACATATTTCCAATATTTCAAAGTTGATCTATAATCCCTTAATAAAAAAAATGTTTATTATTTAAGAGATTTTATTATAAATCGGCATCAGTTTTTGAAATGATTAAAATATGGATTTTCAGACCCAAAGGGGGATAAATGTTTTCTTTGAATAGTGGATCTGGACTGACACGCGAGTCCTTTCCACACTGATATTGTAGGCTTAAAAGTTGCATAGGGATCCCATTAATGTTTTAGAACCCAGCGAGGTACGGGATTACTTCGCGGCTGATCACCGACTGTAATCCGTAGCGTCATAAAATGTTTTTGATTAAGATATGATTTTGAAAATGTTTTGATTCAAGCAAATGATGCCATCACCCAAAATTTCGTCTCTTGTTATTATTAGTTATATCTTCGTATTGTCATTATTTAATATCTCGATTTATGTTTTGTACCGTATTGTTTAGCACTTGTTGAGCATTTGGATCACTCCTTGCTTTAACCCTGATATTACAGCTAGCAGCCAAGGTTAGATTCAAGCAGACAGCACGTAAGACTTGTGATGTCAATGCGTATGTTCGAGCTCAGGTAGAATAAGAGATAGTTTTGTGTGAGGACTCGATATTAAAATCAGTTGTAATAGATGGTAGTGTTGGGCTGTTCCAAATCCTAAACTGTAAGATCTTGGATTCAGTTATATTTACTATCTTTTAAATATTGTAATAGTTATATATTGTGTTTGTTAAGTTGGGGGTGTGACAGGTTTTGGTATCAGAGCTACGGTTTAGAGTCCCTGGACAGGCCAAATAGGTTATAGGATATATATATAGGTTATAGATAATATACGAGAGAGTAGGTTAAGTAAATTTATTATTAATACTCCTCTTATTGGTTTGTCAGCAAAGGGCGCACTCCTCGTCATCCTCTGGGTCGAACGACACTATTGCTTTCTCCATGTATGCTGAGTTGAGGCGTGAGTTTGACATGCTTCAGGGCAAGTACAACCGACTGATAGACCGACTGAAGAACGTGTATCCGGACAGCCGAAACTATGAAGGGAAGCCTAAGGAGCAGATGACTGCGAGACTTGAGACCTTGGTTCAGTATGTCAACACTAAGCTTGAGGAGATGCCATCGCACCGAGACCGCACCAGCCAGTATATCATCCAGATGGTGGCGGATGAGCTCCAGAGCATTGTGAAGACGCTTCGAGAGGAGAAGACTACCAAGCCACGTTCCGATGGAGTAGAGCCTTAGTTCTTTCCATTATCTACCTTTCATGTTGTTGTATTATCGGACTTCGTAGAATTCCCAGTTGTTCCTTTAAATAAGCATGTTATTCCTAGAAACAGACCTTATCTTGATCTTGATGTATTGAGACCTCTAGATTTCAATTATTATGCACTATCGTTCCATTGCTCTCAACTATTATTTTACGCCTTATATGCATCACCATATCTATTTAATTTGAAACTTGACCTCATATGTAAATAAGAATGCCATGCGATACCCTCGAATTATTTCATCATTCATACCTGTTTTGACATAACTCTTGTTTCAGGATCATGCCACCCAAAAAGAAGAACCCAACAACCACATCTACCACAGATCCAAATATTCTTCGATTACTGGAAACTTTATAACAGCAAACCAACGCTATAGCTCAACAACAAATAACTCTTAAACAACGATTTGAAAACCAAGATAACCGTGAACCACACCAACCACCTGATCCACCAGTACCACCTCGACAAGTTGTCACTTTTAAGGCTTTTCAGAATATGAATCCACCTGTATTTCATGATACCACTGATCCAATAATAGCTAACACATGGATTAAAGAGATGGAAAGGGCTTTTGAGTTGGTACATTTGGGGGACGATCAGAAGACACCATATGCTACTCACTTCTTGAAGGGCGAAGTCATCTATTGGTGGGAATCAGTAAAAGCTATGGAAGCAAATCAGCAAGTTTCTTGGGAGAGATTTAAGAATCTATTTCTGGAAAAGTATTACCCTAAGTACATGCAGAATCAGATGGAGCTTAAATTTCTTGAATTGAAGCAAGGGAATATGTTTGTACTAGAGTATGAGAAGAAGTTCACCGAATTGTCAAGCTTTGTGACAAAGTATACCAGCAGTGATGAGGAAAAAGTGAAGAGATTTCAACAAGGATTGGAGCCTTGGATCAGAGATAGAGTGGCTATGTTTGAGCTTGATACCTATGCGGGAGTAGTACAGAAAGCTGCTCTGATTGAGAATAATGGGATGCAGTCAAGAAAGGAAAGGCATAATAAGAAAAGAAAGGCTTCGTTTTATGGAGAAAAGTCTGAAGCCGGAAATTCACAAGATCGGAATGTAAAGAGGATTGGGTTCCATAAGGGCGGAAATTTTCAAAAGAAGGGAAATTTGGGCAAAAGACAAGAATCAAAGGGGAACAACCAGGCAAGCCAAGGACAAGTTGGAGAAAACAGATTTCAGAGAGCGGAATGCAAGCATTATGGAAGAAGGCACCCCGGAGTGTGTAATACGTTGAGCATGACATGCTATAGGTGCAACCAGAAAGGACATTTGGCAAACGAGTGTAAGATGCCGAAACCAGGAGTTACATGTTACAAGTGTGGAAAGAATGGACACATAGCTAGAGAGTGCAAGACAAACAGACCAGTTAAAGCTCTGATGAATGTGGCAAGTACCAGTGCAAGCGTGCCAGCCGAGGTATTGGCATTACCTCCACCACCTACAACAACTCCGCAAGCAACAGCAAGGACATTCGATCTGAAAATGAAGGACGTTGTTCAGAACTCTGAGATGATAGCAGGTACACTTTTACTAAATAATGTCAAAGCTAAAGTATTGATTGATTCGGGAGCAACGAGATCCTTCATATCAGAAACTTTTGCTGATAAAATTCAATGTGATAAAATGGTTATGAGCGAGGTAGTAAATGTGGTAATTGCGAACCAAGAGAAGATTCATGTGAATCAATTATGTCCAAAGTGTGTGATTGATATTTCGGGGTATAATTTTTCAGCCGACTTGATACTCTTCAAGTTGGGAGAGTTTGATATAATTTTAGGTATGGATTGGTTAGGAAAGAATAACGCCCAGATTAATTGTAAGACCAAGAAAGTATATTTGAAGATGAAGAGTGGAGAGAAGGTAGTATTTAAGGGACAGAGGCAAGAGCAACTATTTCTTACAATCGTTCAGGCTAAGAAGTTACTTAGAAAAGGTTGTGAGTCGTTCCTAGCTTATGTAGTGGATTCAGAAAAGGGCAACCCCGACATAGAAGATATTCCCATAGTTAACGAATTCCCAGATGTGTTTCCAGATGAACTAAGAGGCTTACCACCAGATCGACAAATCGAGTTCGAGATCAACCTTGCTCCGGGCACAGAACCAGTTTCAAAGGCCCCATATAGGATGGCACCAGCAGAAATGAAAGAGCTGGCGAGCCAGCTACAAGAATTGTTGGATAAAGGAGTGATACGGCCAAGTACGTCGCCATGGGGAGCACCTGTTCTGTTTATAAAGAAGAAAGATGGAAGTATGCGGCTATGTATAGATTATCGGGAGTTGAATAAGGTGGCGATTAAGAACCGCTACCCGCTACCAAGAATAGATGACCTATTTGACCAGCTGAAAGGAGCAAAGTGTTTTTCAAAGATTGACTTGAGATCAGGATACCATCAATTAAGGATCAAGGAAGAAGATATTCCTAAGACAACATTCAGGACCAGATACGGACATTATGAATTCTTAGTAATGCCTTTTGGATTGACTAATGCTCCGGCAGCATTTATGGATCTGATGAATCAGGTATTTAAAATGTATTTGGACAAGTTCGTAGTGGTATTCATTGATAACATGCTTATTTATTCAAAATTGGAAGAAGAACATAACAACATCTATGGATAGTATTGGAGATACTCCGACAAGAGAAGTTGTATGCCAAGTTTTCTAAATGCGAGTTTTGGTTAAATGAAGTTCAATTTTTGGGACATGTCATTGGAGATGAAGGAGTTAAAGTAGATCCGGCAAAGATTGAGGCGATCATGAGTTGGGAGAGGCCAAAGACACCTACAGAAGTGCAAAGTTTTCTAGGATTGGCAGGGTATTATAGAAGGTTTGTCAAGGATTTTTCAAAAATCGCCACTTCATTGACTAAGTTAACTAGGAAGAATCAGAAGTTCGAATGGAATGCAGAATGTGAGGATAGCTTTCAAGAGTTGAAACAGAGATTGGTAACAGCTCCGGTGTTAGTACTACCAGACGACCAAGGAAACTTTGTGTTTTTCAGCGATGCTTCACATAAAGGATTGGGCTGTGTGCTAATGCAACACGTTAAGGTGATCGCGTATGCGTCAAGACAGTTAAAACCGCATGAATTAAAGTACCCGACGTATGATTTGGAACTAGCCGCCATAGTGTTCGCAGTTAAGATTTTGAGACATTACCTCTACGGGGAAAAGTGTGAAATCTACACGGATCACAAGAGTTTAAAGTACATTTTCACTCAGAAGGAGCTCAATATGAGGCAAAGAAGATGGTTGGAATTGATCAAGGACTACGATTGCTCGATAAATTATCATCCTGGAAAGGCGAACGTTGTAGCCGATGCTTTAAGTAGGAAGGAAAGATTGAATATGATAGCAACACCAAAGGAATTTTCTGAAGAGATTAAGAAATTTGGATTAGAACTTTGTGATAGTGGAATAGTTGAAGAAGTTTGTCGTGCAATGACTTTTCTGTTGGATATTAATCACAGCGGAGGCATGGTAAAACACTTTTACACATATAAAATCCAAATAAAAGCATATAAATCGTGGTAAAAACATAGGGATCGATTATTAACCTTTAATATGCGATCCAAAAGCAATGTTCGGAGATCTTTAGCAGCTGCTCCTCAAACGTGAAGCACTCCACCGGTATCTACCAAGAAAACGACGTTAAGGAGGAGGAGGAGGTGGAGAGAATTTGGTTTTCTAAAACTTTTTGGGTTTTTGGGTTCGAATAAAAAATAGGGTCTATAATAGTATATTTATAGGCAAAATTTTCAGCTGAAATTTTCCCATAAATAATATTATTATTATCCCATTTATTATTCTCATTAATAATTAAAACACCTTTTAATTATAAATCCTTTTTCTAAACACTTTAGAAATAATTCTCTCTCTTGATTTAATTTCCAAAAATTAAATCTTTTAATTAATAATATTAAGAACTTTTCTTAATTAATTTATAATCAATTAATTATTTATTTCATAAATAAATAATTATCAGCCATTATTAATTAATTCCTCCACCATTAAATCATTCTCTTTTTATGGTGTGACCCTATAGGTTCAATATTAAGCCGGTAGTAGAAATAAATAATAATAAATTTTATCATTATTTATATAAATTCTCTAATTTATTAAATATGATTAATTAATTAATCATATTTATTCTACATCGTGAGGGATACTTCTCAGCATATCGCGACTATCCGGATAATATGAATTCACTACTTAGAATACCAAGAACCTATTCAATGAATAGTTACCGTACAATAAACTCCTTCTTCCCTACAATGTCCCGATTAAATACAAGGCATGGATCTCGTGTCAAGCCTATCTAATTCAATCACTTGCTTACCATTTACTATGCGTAGTTCTATGCAAATTAGAAACTCCTTTCTAATTTCATTCACTCTGGCCAGAGATTCCTGAACTAGCATAAGTGGATCAGCCTTGAACATTCGCTTCCTTCACTGGAAGGGGTAGATCCTATATTGATCATACACTATCTTCGTGTACAAATTCCTATACCCAGTAGAGCCCTAATAATTGTCCCTTGAGACTAAGAACTAAATCAAAGCATAATTCAGTGTACACAAGATGACTATGATGACCTCAAGTCTAAGGATACTTGTACAACTATCACTATGTGAACAACTGCTGACACGTGAGTGAACTCCATCAGTTGTTCAGCTGTGCAAGTCATGTTCAGTGAACTTATTCTATAATAAGCACCTACATACTAGCTATAGTGTCACCATACAAATGTCTATGAGAACAGACATCCTTCATAATGAAGCAAGCATAGTATGTACCGATCTTTGCGGATTATTAATTACCAGTTAGTAATCCTACGACCAGGAACTATTTAAGTTTAGAGTTATCATCTTTTAGGTCTCACTATTATGATCTCATCATAATCCATAAAAAGCTTTACTCTAAACTATGGTATATCTTATTTAAACACTTAAATAGATAGAGCCCGTAATAAAAACAAAACAAGTCTTTTATTAATATCAATGAAATTAAAACAGATTACATAAAAAGTTATTCCTAAATCCTAATACATGATTGGACTTAGGACATATTCCTTTCAATCTCCCACTTGTACTAAAGCCAATCACTCTGGTATCTAATACCCATCTAGTCTTTATGACGATCAAAGTGACTTTCAGAAAGTAGCTTTGTGAGTGGGTCTGCTATGTTGTTCTGTGTGTCAACTCTATTTCAATACAATACAAGAAATGTTACCGCGCTCCCACTAACCCTTTTGTAGACGCATGGTTCATCTTCCTTTTTGATAAAATCAAACTCTTTGATTGTCTCATCAAAATGAATGTTCCATCTTTCGAGAAGCTTGCTTTAAACCACATATGGTTCGCAGCAGCTTACACACTAGGTTTTCATTTCTCTTGGAAAGAAAACCATCTGGCTATTTGCCAGATCTCATAGTCGTGGTAAGCAGCAATCGCAAGCAAAATCCGAACTGATTATAACAGGGCTACAGGTAAAAGGTTTCATCAAAGTCAATCCATTGCCTTTGTTTGAATTCTTTTGCCACAAGCCTGGCCTTAAAGGTCTCCACCTGGCCATCTGCTCCAATCATTCTTTCGTATATCGTATACATAGATTCCTTTTCGGATTTCATGGCACTATGCCATTTCTCTGAGTCAACACTACTCATAGCCTCATTATAGGTCACAGGGTCGTCATCATCAATGATCAACAACTTATTGTCATTCTTAATGACAAGGCCATATTACCTCTCAGGTTGGCGAGACACTCTCCCTGATCTATGAATGGGCTGTTCCACAAAAGGTTGTTCAGTCATAACAGGTGTTTCCACTTGATCCGTAGTAGTTTGTGCTTCTTGAACTTCATCAAGTTCAATTTTGCTCCCACTGTTTCCTTCAAGGATAAACTCCTTTTCCAAGAAGGTAGCATGTCTGGAGACAAACACCCGATGATTGGTGTAAAAGTAATACCCTAAAATCTCTTTTGGATATCCCACAAAACTACATTATACGGATCGATATTCCAGCTTATCTGGGTCAACTTACTTGACATAAGCTGGACATCCCCAAATCTTAACGTGTTTAAGACTCGGTTTCCTTTCTTTCCATATCTCATATGAAGTTTGAGGAACAGATTTGGAAGGCACCTTATTCAGTAAATATGCTGAGGTTTCCAATGCATAACCCCATAGGAATACTGGAAGATTTGCATAGCTCATCATGGACCGAACTATGTCTAACAAAGTACGATTTCTCCTTTCAGATACCAATCTGGAGGAGTCCACTGGGAGACTATACCATTTACTTTGAGATAATCTAGAAACACTCCATTAAAGTATTCACCACCTCCATCTAATCGAAGAATTATAATACTATGTTTGGTTTGTTTCTCCACTTCATACTTATACTCTTTGAACTTTTCAAAGGCTTCAGACTTGTGTTTCATCAAACACATATCCGAATCTAGATCTATCATCTATAAAAGTAATGAAGTATGAAAATCCACCCATGGCTTGCTTAGACATTGGTCCACATACATCTGTGTGTACCATTCCTAGCAAATTTGCAGTCTTCTCTCCATGTCTACTAAATGGAGACTGCAGTGCCACTATGAAGTGAGATTTTCATCATCCCTATTCTTTTATTAGTTTGTTCAATCTAAAGTAAATTATGTCACATTTATACAGACCATTATTTAAAGTACCACATCCATAAAGAATATTATCTCTAAGAATAGAACATTCATTATTATCAATAATAAATGAAAATCCAGCCAAGTCTAACATGGGAATAATATTCCTCACAATCGAGGGAAAAAAATAACAATTATTTAAAACAATAGTCTTGCCCGTAGGCATATGTAAATGAAATGATTCCACATCTACAGCAGCAACTCCTGCTCCATTTCCCATCAGTAGAATCACCTCCTCTTCTTCAAGAGTCCTACTTCTCCTTGGTCCCTACAACAAATTGCAGATTTGAGAACCACAGGCGGTATCTAATACCCAAGTAGAAATTTGATTTAATGACATATTCACTTCTATCATGAACATACCTGAATCAGAAGCGGTAGTCTCACTACCCTTCTTCTTCTTCAATTATGCAAGGTAAACCTTGCAGTTCCTCTTCCAGTGCCCCACCTTGTTACAGTGAAAGCAAATAACTTTGCTCTTGGGGTCTTCAGCTTTTGGTGGAACCGGCTTTTCTTCACCTACTTTCTTCTTCTTGGAAGAGTTCCTCTTCCTTTTCTTAGGATTGGAACCTTCACCAATTAGAAGAACAGAACTCTTCTTAGGGGAAAAATTCGATTCCGCAGTCTTCAACATGTTGTGGAGTTCAGGCAGGCTGACATCCAACTTATTCATGTGAAAGTTCACAACAAACTGCGAGAACGAACTCGGAAGCGATTGCAAGACCAAGTCTTGGCTCAGCTCCCCATCCATGCAAAATCAAGTTGTCCAAGACGTTCAATCAAATTGATCATCTTAAGTACATGGTCATTCACAGATAATCCCTCAGACATACTACAACCGAACAGCTCCTTCGATATCTCATATCGAGCTATCCTCCCCGCAACATCATACAACTCTTGTAGATGCATTAGGATAGTGTGAGCATCCATATGCTCATGTTGCTTCTGTAGCTCAATGTTCATGGAAGCTAGCATGATGCATTGAGCAACATTTGCTTCATCTATCCACTTACGATACACAACATGTTCATCATTATGTGCATCACTAGCAGGTTCAGTAGGCTTAGGTGAGTCAATCACGTATTCCAGCTTCTTAATCCTGAGAACAATTCTCAAGTTTCGAAGCCAGTCAGCATAATTAGGACCAGTCAATTTGTGAGCATCTAGTATGCTCCTGAGTGATAGTGCAGAAGACATAACGTACAAAGTAAATCTGTAAATGATAAACACATAACAACACTTAGCAAATATTCGATTTCATTTCAAAGCATTATATGAATCGGGTCATTATTCATAAGTGGCTCCCACTAGTTTATCTAATTTATTCTACCCCTTACGTGAAAAATTAAGCATTCATAATGCTAGTGGGAATAGGGATCCTACATTCCATTACACAACCCCGGCTGTGGCACGAAACGCCATGTAATGTTCAATAGGCAGACAAGTCTTGTCAATTACATCTAATGTTATTCCCTAATCAAACTTTAGCCTCTTGAATAATTGAGTCACGGCTGTGGCACGACAAACTCAATATTCTAAGTCAAGTCTAACCCAACATTCCGTACAATTGAATCAATCCCCAAAGGCCCACGGCTGTGGCACGTAACGACCTTTAGATTCTTATTCAATGTACACATCTCTATGTAATAGACAAGTATTTCTTATTTCGAAATCAAAGCCCTCGACTGTGGCACGAAACGACAATAATTTAAAAATAAGAACTACTTTCTATCATGTTGGAAGGATATGACCGACACAAGCCCGTTGTGTCATTGGCCAATTACTACTTGATATTATTTAATTTTAGAGGGATTATATTACGTTACAATCATAATCATATTATAAAGAGATTCTTCCTTTTAAATTAAATATTTCAAATCAATAATCAATACTAAGATGATTACCAGATCGGGTAGAGCATTGTCAAGAGGCGTCACTTAATAACCCTTTCTTACAGATAAAAATCTGTTGTTGACAGAATCATCCTTTCTCTCATATCGAAAATTCATATTCAATTACGTGTTTCACAAACACAAGAATCTCATGATTGTATTCATAATATTGTTGTTAAGGTTATGAAACAATTTTACTATACTAGGTTGTCTAACAAAATGCCTTATGTTCATTTAAGTTCACCTAAATCTATCATCGCATGATAAACTAAGCATATATCACATATATAAACATGAATAAACATCAAGGTAGGCATGTTATATCATCTAGCATATTAGTCTAAGCATTATACATCTCTATGTATCACATGAAGCATTTAGAAGCAATTAAAACAGTCAAAAACAGCTTTAAAACACTTCATGGAAATATAAACAGTTCAAAACTTTTATATAAACTAAAATTGATCACTCCATTAGATCCGTCTCGGAAAAACGAATCCAACGGTATATTGCACGCCCAAAACGGAGTTACGAAACTCCCAGAAAATCAAATTTAATGTGGATAGTCGGGCTGTAACGCATTACAGGAACACGTTACAAGCCCTGTAACGCATTCCGGTGATGCGTTACAACCCTTTAAACCAATTAAAAGGTGTAACGCATTCCGTGAATGCGCCACAGGGTGTAACGCATTCCCGGAATGCGCGACACCTTTTTTTTTCTTTCTTTTGCAGCAGCCGCCGTTTTCCTCCTCGGTTATTGTGTCGCCGTACTGTGCCCTGTCTTCCTCCTTTTCCGTGCAGCAGTAAATACAACAGCAGATATACAAACATATATATATATATATACAACAGAATATACATATATATACATATTTAATTACGAATTTTAATTGCAACAACTTCAAAAATTCATAATAAAAAATCTATACATCATAAAATTATGAAAAAAAATACCCAGACGATCTACAACACTTGTAGAACCCAGATCAACATTCAAAATTATTCTAAGAAACGATTTCTCATCAGACAAAATTAATCCATGATATAACTTGTAAAAATCATAATTAATTCATACAATCACATAAAATTCTGAAATTTTTATCACAGATCTATATGCATACAACCTATGCTCTGATACCATTGTTGGATATTAATCGCAGCGAAGGCATGGTAAAACACTTTTACACATATAAAATCCAAATAAAAGCATATAAATCGTGGTAAAAATATAGGGATCGATTACTAACCTTTAATATGCGATCCAAAAGCAACGTTCGGAGATCCTTAGCAGCTGCTCCTCAAACGTGAAGCACTCCACCGGTATCCACCAAGAAAACGACGTTAAGGAGGAGGAGGAGGTGGAGAGAATTTGGTTTTCTAAAACTTTTGGGTTTTTGGGTTCAAATAAAAAATAGGATCTATAATAGTATATTTATAGGCAAAATTTTCAACTGAAATTTTCCCATAAATAATATTATTATTATCCCATTTATTATTCTCATTAATAATTAAAACACCTTTTAATTATTAATCCTTTTTCTAAACACTTTAGAAATAATTCTCTCTCTTGATTTAATTTCCAAAAATTAAATCTTTTAATTAATAATATTAAGAACTTTTCTTAATTAATTTATAATCAATTAAATCTCATTTAATCAATTATTAAATTTGCCAATTAATTATTTATTTCATAAATAAATAATTATCAGCCATTATTAATTAATTCCTCCACCATTAAATCATTCTCTTTTTATGGTGTGACCCTGTAGGTTCAATATTAAGCCGGTAGTAGAAATAAATAATAATAAAACTATTTTATCATTATTTATATAAATTCTCTAATTTATTAAATATGATTAATTAATTAATCATATTTATTCTACATCGTGAGGGATACTTCTCAGTATATCGGGACTATCCGGATAATATGAATTCACTGCTTAGAATACCAAGAACCTATTCAGTGAATAGTTACCGTACAATAAACTCCTTCTTCCCTACAATGTCCCGATTAAATACAAGGCATGGATCTCGTGTCAAGCCTATCTAATTCAATCGCTTGCTTACCATTTATTATGCGTAGTTCTATGCAAATTAGAAACTCCTTTCTAATTTCATTCACTCTGGCCAGAGATTCCTGAACTAGCATAAGTGGATCAGCCTTGAACATTCGCTTCCTTCACTGGAAGGGGTAGATCTTTTATTGATCATACACTATCTTCGTGTACAAATTCCTATACCCAGAAGAGCCCTAATAATTGTCCCTGGAGACTAAGAACTAAACCAAAGCATAGTTAAGTGTACACAAGATGACTATGATGACCTCAAGTCTAAGGATACTTGTACAACTATCACTATGTGAACAACTGCTGACACGTGACTGAACTCCATTAGTTGTTCAGCTGTGCGAGTCATGTTCAGTGAACTTATTCTATAATAAGCACCTACATACTAGCTATAGTGTCACCACACAAATGTCTATGAGAACAGACATCCTTCATAATGAAGCAAGCATGGTATGTACCGATCTTTGCGGATTATTAATTACCAGTTAGTAATCCTACGACCAGGAACTATTTAAGTTTAGAGTTATCATCTTTTAGGTCTCACTATTATGATCTCATCATAATCCATAAAAAGCTTTACTCTAAACTATGGTATATCTTATTTAAACACTTAAATAGATAGAGCCCGTAATAAAAACAAAACAAGTCTTTTATTAATATCAATGAAATCAAAACAGATTACATAAAAAGTTATTCCTAAATCCTAATACATGATTGGACTTAGGATATATTCCTTTCATTTTCAGCCAACACTAGTGGAAAAGATAAGGAAATGTCAGGAAGAAGTAATGGAGAAAGAGAAGAATCAGCTAACTGGAGAAGAGATTGGAACTCAAAGGGATGAGCAAGGTATACTAAGGTTTTCCTCAAGAATTTGGATTCCTCATGTACCTGAATTGAAGAATGAGATCCTACAAGAAGCCCACAATTCAAGATTTTCAATCCACCCGGGAAGCAGCAAGATGTATCGGGAATTAAAGCAGAACTATTGGTGGCCAAATATGAAGCGAGACGTGGCAGAATGGGTTGCAAAGTGTTATACTTGTCGGAAAGTGAAGGCAGAACATCAACGACCAAGCAGATTAATTCAGCCCCTAAATATTCCAGAATGGAAATGGGAAAATATTGCTATGGACTTTATAGGAAATTCGGACATGACGCTATCTGGGTTATAGTTGATCGCCTTACGAAGTCGGCGCATTTCCTTCCAATTAATGAGAAGTCGTCATTGGACAGGTTGGTTCATCTGTACATGCGTGAAATCGTACTAAGGCATGGAGTACCCGTATCGATAGTTTCAGACAGAGATCCCTGATTTAACTCGAAATTCTGGAAGCAATTTCAAGAAAGTCTTGGCACGAAGTTGAACATGAGTACGGCGTACCACCCGCAGACTGATGGTCAGAGTGAAAGGACAATTCAGACAATCGAAGACATGTTGCGCAATTGTGCAATCAATTTTGCAGGAAGTTGGGATGACCACTTGCCATTAGTAGAATTCTCTTATAACAACAGTTATCACTTCAGTATTGGCATGCCATCATACGAAGCTTTGTACGGACGAAAATGTAGATCACCGACAAGTTGGGATAAAGTAGGAGAAGGAAGGATTCTAGGCTCGAAATTGGTACAACAGTTGCATGAGACAGTCAAGTTAATTCAGAAAAGGTTGCTTGCTGCTCAAGATAGACAGAGGAAGTATGCGGATCCAGTGCGTAAGGATGTTAGATTCCAAGTAGGCGAAGCCGTTTTGTTGAAGGTGTCACCAAGAAAAGGGTTGCCTAGATTTGGCAAGAAAGGGAAGTTAGCACCTAGATATATAGGTCCTTTTGAAATTTTGAGTCAAGTGGGAAAGGTGGCCTACGAGTTAGCCTTACCACCTCAGTATCAACATGTGCACAATGTGTTCCATGTGCCATTTCTTAAGAAGTATAATCTTGACGCCAGCCATGTGATAGAATATGAACCTGTAGAAATTCAGGCAGACCTGTCATTTGTGGAGCAACGTGTCAAATTACTCGACTGGCAAGTAAAGAGTCTTAGGAATAAGTCGGTAAAGTTAGTGAAAGTACTTTGGAGGAATCCCAAGGTTGAAGAATCAACTTGGGAGTTAGAGTCTGATATGCGTTCCCGGTATCCTCATTTGTTCTCTTAGATTCTGGGGATAGAATCCCTTAAGAGGGAGAGGATGTTACGACCGGCATTTTGTGAAATATTATTTGTGGACTTGGTATAATATTAGAGCCGAATGAAAATATACTAAATGACTGTACGTTTGTGTGAATGAAAATTTCTGCATTATAAATTTGCTTTATGTAGTATATGATTTTTCAAAGCAAAAGTTTATTTATTTCCCTTATTTTTGATTTATAAGGAATATTCTAAACCTTGGAGAAATTTTCTTTTAAAAGTTATTTTGTTCACAAATTTCAAAAGTGATTTTATAAAATTTCTAAAAATCCAAGTTATTTTATGGTAAAATTTTTATAATTTTTGAACTTGTATTTTATTTTATAAAAATAAATCTTTAAAAATTTTATTTGTTATAATTAGCAAATTACATGGAAGCCCTTGCATGCAAACCCCTCTTCTATTCTCTTTAAGGACAAATTATTAGCCAAATTACCTCATTGACCTTGCATGCAAACCCCACTAACTCATAATTTATTAGCCAAATTACCTCATTGACCTTGCATGCAAAATGGCCTAACTTTAGCTAGAGGGTTACTCTTGTCATTTCCCAAACCCACTCACATTTTAGTCAAATCAAAGACATAAAAACAAATCAAAGAGTGATCACCACTCCACTTTCACCCCACCACTTCACCCTCCCCTTCTCCTCCTCCCTCCCTCTCGGCTTTTTCCCCCCTCCCTCTCGGCCATTCCAAAACCGAGGCCCCCATTCCCTTATTTTCTTCATTTCTTCACTCAAACAGTCATCCTATAATCAAGTAATCTTAATCCCTACATGTTGTTCTTGTATATCTCAAGATTTTAGAGTAGGAAACTTATGTGTTGACCTTGTATGGTGGTGTTTTTGTTAAACTCAAAGTGAATATTGTAACACCCCCAGATCCGGGGTCGGGGATCCGGGTTGTCACGGTCTTTCTTTCCACAATATCACTTCACTTAATTAATAATAAATAACCTCATGCTGTGACCCCACCCTAACACACACCACCACCCGTTATAGTCTCAGAGATGAAATTGAAATAAGTACAAGTCTTTGAATCCACAATTTAAAAGTTATTACAACCCAAAATGATTACTTGATAAATTTACAGTTAATTGCGATTATCTGCCACAAGTTATAATTATACATAATTGATTCTCAAAAGTAGATGGTCTGATCTACAATAGATCTACCTCTGCAGCTATAGCAGCTACAACATCAACGGGAAGACGCGGGACGCTTCCCACGCGCTTGCGCTGGGTCTGCTGGAGTCTGGCCATCTTTCCTAACTGTTGTTGTGTGATGAAGAAATAAAGCAAGGGTGAGCAGCAAGCCCACCAAAATAATATGTATAATGATTTACAATATATGAGCCTACTCATAATACTCATGAAAGTCTTGGTCAAAAGAAATGAACCAAGTTTGATATCTTAATGCGATGAAGTCGCAAAATATTCAGTATATATACATATATACTTTTCAAAATATTGGAAGTCCTCTTCCATGCATAATATACACAAAGTCCCAGTGTATAACTGTATAAAAAAATATCGTTGCAAGGTGATCTCATATATCTAACCTTGTCTCAACATTTTTTTCTGAAAATCTTTGTCATTCATAAGACAATTATTAATTAGATATAAGTTTAAAAGATGAGGTTACCAAATACCCCAATATACTTATATCTTTCCCAATACTACTTGAACTACCACCGTTCAAGTTATAATCAGTTTCAAAAGTTCATCACATAGATGAGACTACAAGACAAGATTTGAATAGATTCAATCTTTGAAATATTATTGAATGAAAAAGTTATGAAATACTTTATTTAGTTCCGATATATATATATCCACATATATATATCTCTAAAACATTTCCTGGAACCTCTGTTATGTAAAGTATGAACAGAGTTGCAATATCCAATGAATTTGGAAGGAAAAGAAAACCTTTGGCATAAACCAGATATCTTGCTGATCAGGCAAAGATACCCATAAGTAACCTTTTCTACTAGTAGATGGACGAATTCCCCACTGGTCATCACCCTGGCCGCATTAGGACCTATGCTGGACTGCCACTCAGCCACTTATGCATTTGATGGACTCCCACTGAGCCACTTACACTATCATGGACGCCCACTGAGCCCATGTTGCTTATGCCGACTCAATAGATGGACTTACTTCCCGAACGTTGGGTAAGTAATCAATTCATTTACCAAAACTGCAACCTTGTTGCGAATATAAAATACACCACAGAGCCGGATTCCCCAGGTTTTGAACGAGTATTTAAATCCCCTTTAAAGGAAGATCTTAAATATAAAAATGAGTTTTGGGATCCGCTCTAACTTTTAAAAATCATTTTGAAGACTCGAAAACACTTTAAAGAGTGTTTGGAGTAAAGCTGATTTAATGAAGTAAATCAGTCCCCAGAATATTTAGAAAATGACTGAATATTATTATTTAAATAATATTCCCATAAAGAATAATCTTTTATAAAAATAATTGAAGTAGAAGTTTTAAAACTTATACTTGAAACGAGTATTAAATAACCAAAGATATACTTATATGAAAGTATTATCTTTATTTGAATAATCGAAAATAAGTTTGATTATTAACACCTTATTCTTTAATAAAATAAAGAATATATTTCAGCAAATAATCGGAGTCATAGATCCTCAAATGAATATTCAAATAATATTCATTAAATAATATAAACTGAGTCATAAGCCTTCGAATGAATATTCAAATAATATTCAATAAATAATATAAAAGAGTCATAAGCCCTCGAATGAATATTCAAATAATATTCAGATAAATAAATAAAAGGAGTCATACGCCTTCGAATAATATTCAAAATAATATTCATTAATAAAGTAAAAGGAGTCATAAGTCCTCGAATGAATATTCAAAATAATATTCAATAATAAAATAAAGTTAAAGTTATCGAATAAACCTTATTCGATTAATAGTTTTAAAAACTATATCCATATATATATATAAATAAATATATATATATATATATAATATACTCGGGAACATCGACTCCCGGTTTAGAAATATGTTCACCTTTTATCCCCTATACTAAGGGTATACGCAACTACTTGCTTATTTCTAGCATAGGTATTATGCAACTATAAGCATTGAAATCAACAGATAGATAACCAGATTACGAAACAGACATGCATATATACCATATTAGCATGCTCCAATATATCGCAAAATTTGCTAATAACAATCATGCAATATCACAAGATAATGCATATACATATATTTACATCACAGCAACAGTATAACGGGTAGAAAACTTGCCTGAGCGACTGGGGTTACGAATGGCTCGGGACGAGTCTGGTAACCTATAAACAACAAGTAAGTTGGAATTAAACCAAAGTCACTTGTAAATCTATACTTTAACTAACTTAGACTCTAACGCTTGTTTTGCGCTCACTGATTCGCTTAAGTCACTCGGGTACCCTCGGCTCCACCATTTTTAATAATTTAACCTTTACGAGTTTTAAAGCGATTCCTTCGCGAATGTCTTACCAACTGCCTAACACACTTACCATAAAAGTTTCATACATTAATTAACCCTTTTTGGTCTTTAACCTACATTTCAAAGTAAGGCGAGGGAAAAAGTTTTGTTCGCGAAACGCCGTTACTTGAAACGGTCGTTTCTCCTAAACCGTGCATCGGAATCGAACGAACTACATATCAAAACGAAGCTCGTAACATGAGCTATCTAAACATGGCAGTGGTCATAATCTAGCAGGGGGTCCTCGGGTCCTAATGTTATGCACAAAACAGTCTAAAGAAAATCGGACGTTACGACGGCTATGTTTACGCGATTACCAATATTTATACCACTCCAATTCTTTACCAATTCACTACAAACCACCCAACCATCATCAATACCTCAAACAAAACTTATATCAAGGCAAAGTCAGTCCATAATCTCAAGGTTTTCCAACTTATTCAACCACAAACATGATCTACTAACCATAACTTAAGATTCATTAACCATTAACCAAGATTCATATCCAAAATCACCACAAATCCAACCAAACTATCTAACATACATGGATCTTGCTATACATACATGGATATTTCTATATATACATTAATCCATCCATGAACTCATCAAAACTCAAAGTTCAAACTATAAGTTAAAGGTGAAAGTTGTTTATACCTCCTTGAAGCTTCCTAACACAACCCAAGAGCTTTGAATGCCTAAAAGAACCTTGATCCTTGCTTGTATAACCTTAATCTTTCATAAAAATTCAAGAAAACTAAAGTTATTTCTTGAAGGTTACTATTCACCATCTTCTTCCTTGATTTATTGGAAGAGATTGTGAAGGAATTAGGAGCTTAAACTTATAGCATAACCATATCTATGTACAAGGAAGCTTAGATAATTACCTTGTGATTTAACAATGCTTGGAACTTGATTTTTGAAATTCTTGCCCTTGAAAAAGATGAAAAGCCGAGAGCAAGATGATGAGAATGAAATGATTTTGTGTTTTTTGATTTGTTTGGCTTAGCTTGGTTGTTTTTTGTTTTGTTTTTGGTTAATTACCTTAATAACCTTATATTTGTGTGGTTATAAACCAACCACACCTCCTCCTTCCCTATGTCATGCTTACATCACATTGCTATGTCATCCTCCCTTCCTTGTCCTCTTCTCATTGGTTGGGTGACATCACTTCCTCTAATCCCTTTGCTTAACTTCCTAATTGTTTGCCTAATGACCGCTGATCTGTTATACGGTTCGCTTAACTTTCGTTTTCGTTTATCGTTTGAGGGATCATACCCGGGATCTTATTACTTAGGTTCCCTTAACCTTTCTCAATATATTATATTCCTTTTATGATCCTCTCCTATAATCCTTTAATTTAAATCCTTTTTATCCTGTTACCTTATACTCAATTCTCTCCGTATCTAGTGGATTTCCGGGAAAAATCAAAGTGTTCGGATTTGGATTCTGACGATCTTTACATACACTTATATCCCATATAAAGTACTAATAAAATCTCAGAATATCCATATCAGAACCCCTACATAGTGTGGCATGAAAAGTTTTCTCATTCAGCAAAAACACTATTCATAAGGGTTTCAAAAATTTTCCAAAAATTGGGGTTATTACAGTCTCCCCTCCTTAAAAGGATTTCGTCCCGGAATCAGATAGAAATGAATAGGGATACTTTCTTAGTATTGCACTTTCTAACTCTCAAGTCAATTTTCCCACATTGTGGTTCTACCATCAAACTCTGACTAGTTTGATAACCCTTCTCCTAAGCACTTGTCCCTTTTCGATCTATAACCCTTTCTGGTTGCTCCATATAGGTTACGTCGGGTTGCATATCTATGCGCTCATATGCCTCTATTTATCTGGCATTTGAATTACACTTCCTTAACATTGATACATGAAACACGTTACAACCTGCTACATGTTCGGGGTTAGGGCTAGGTCATATGCTAACTTCCCAAACGTCTTAATATATCCAAGGGTCCAACAAATTGTGGACTTAGCTTTCCTTTCTTTCCGAACCTCATCAATCCTTTTTCAAGGGTTTCCAAGGGGATACCTATAACATTACTAGGCCCCCTATTTCATACTCTTTATCCTTTCGTGTCAAATCAACATACTTATCATGTCCATCTTGGGCTACTACCAGCCGTCCTCTGATTAGATCTATCATATCCTTGGTCCTTTGGACTACTGCGGGTCCGAGCATCTTACGCTCTACAACTTCATCCTAACATAAGGGAGATCGACATTATCTTCCCTCAAGAATCTCATAAGGCGACATCTCGATAATGACATATGATCTATTGTCGTAAGATAACTCAATCCGAATTAAGTGATCATTCCAAATTCTTTCAAGTCTATTGCACAGACTCTCATTATAGCTTTTATCATTAGAACTTTTGCTTCTCAATACCCATTCTTTTCCAGTTCGTAATCGCTACTACCTTCCGTTCCTAATATTATACTGGTTATACTTTTGCTCGTTAGCGTTCTATAACCTTTTAATAACCACGTCAACCTTAGTATTACGAATGTGTTCCCATTCTGAATACCACCATAACTTTATTACTCCTTTTTCAGTTGTTTCCATTTTCCAAAATTTGATCAATCAAATAGAAGTAAAGGAATTTGTTGAGAGATCACTATGATCATGAACACTTGTTATATCGCATAGTTAGTACAGAAGGTGGCCAGCCTTTAGTACTTGACAAGCAATTAAACAATAGCTGGTATCCTACTCGGCTTCTATCACACAGATAGATAGTCATTCGGCAATACCTCCCCTTCTGGAAGGGTTGTTCTTCTCAGCTTACATGAAATGAAAAGAAGAGAAAAGAACGAACTGAAGAGAATTGTATATATGAAAAAAAATATTGCCATAAAATATCTGGCTTGGAACCTACCTCTGAACTATAGAGGTTTGTCATAGGAGAACAAAACATATGTATTTATATCAACATCAAGTGTTATAGCATCGAATTTCACGTGCCTAAATATTTTCGCTATCCCGTCCATCATTATATGGACCCACACTCTTCCTCGAGCTTATACATAATCACCTTTGAAACTCCCTCGACATCGAAAATCGAATCTGGGTTTTCATTCCAGACATCACCGTTACTAAAATTCTATGCCTGCACTGCAACCTTCCTCGTATAGTAATACGACTCTCTATTGATAAGTAGAATAAATATACAATAGGTAGACACTCTACTTAATTAGTCTATCAATGTTAACTTATACACTACCACTACCCGATTAGTGGTACTCAATCTCAACACCCATTCCAATACAACTCTCACGGTTGTAATCAGCTCATTACTCGCAGAATCATTGCTGCCTTACTAAGGTCCACCACTGACCTACTGTAGTCATTCATTTTCCATGAAGTCTTAATAACTAACCATACGGAGTCCATACATCTCGTATCTAATTCTTCTAAGGAGTTAACATAACCACCAATCACAATTCATGAAGAACACTCCAAACTCTGACGTACTTTCATGACATGAAGCAGATAAAATTGCAGAAGAGTTTCAATTAAAGCACCGATAGCAGGTTAATACCATTCTTAATCATATGCCTTCAATAGAAGACTTAACTCAAAGGTTTGTTTGGTCCTTTTTGAAACATGGTCCTGGCTTATCTCAAGATAGGACCTTCTAAGATAGATAGCCCGTTCATGGCGATTACACAAATTAAACCTTTACCAACTACTATTACGGTTGGATATTGCACAGTCATCAGAAGGAATGTCAATCTTCCAAACCATAATTTAACTTTCACATTTTTAACCATCATCACTGTATTCTTTTGGCACACGCGCCTATAATTATCCTCTTACCTTTAAAGTGTCGGCCACCTCTTTGGCCTTTCCTGATAGTAAAATTTCCTTACAGTCAATGTCATTTTAATCACCTCCAAATAAATTTTCTACCTTATTTCCAATCACTGCTTGAGTGAAAATGCTTTCCTTAAAATCTGATGAGTAAAAAAAAAAATCACCATTTTTCCATAAGTTATTGCCTCAGTCTTTAGAGGTTAATCACTGTCGCGACTGACTCTCGATCGTACTTAGAACATCTTTTGTCTTAGGTCCTAATTGCCCTGAATAATTTCGACCTTTACTGGTTCGATCCATACTTTCTCGTGGTTTAACACGTGCCCCACTTGGCATCATTATAATTATGTCATATTTCCTTTATCAACATTTTTATTCTTGAGAATTTCGAATATTTCCTTTCTCCTTGTAAAACCTCTAAGGTTATCCTTCAATCGTTCCTCCTATATTCCCTATATACAGGGCATATCAAAATACCATTTACTGATACTAGAACCATTGTCTATATACTTCTGAAAAATTTCTCCACTGATCCTTAAAGGTTATTATTACCTTAATGCTTTCCAATTCATACTGTCAAAACTCATACTATCCCTATCAAGGGTGAAATGCCAACCTTTATGCATTCCCCTAGGATTCGTTTTAAGTTACCGATGTTCTATCCTTAAATCCACCTTTAAAAAGGTACAAGCATCCTTCCATGGATAAATAAAGTCATATATCCCTGATATGGGTATCTTATTCAATCATTCCCACCTCGATAGTAAATGCCTAATTTCACAATAACATCTGTATACAAAATGAGGTTAATCAAAATGGCCTCCAAAAGATAACAACGGTTATCCGCTTTTCTTGCCTAATCTGGTAACGATAACATGGATGTTCTGGAAGATATTGGTCGTGTTCAACGTGAACTTCTTCTTAATAATTCCTTATTTACTTTTGTTGTTTATCTCAACAGTCACCTCAATGTTGGGATATCTTTCATATCTGGCGTCTCCCTTTCTGGGTATCATGCCACCGGTCTTACACTTCACCTTCTTGAAGGTCACTTCCTTCATCCAATTTTCTTAATTTCTTACTTTCTTATCCCCTTAGTCTATCCGCGTCTCATTATTTATCCTTCGAATTATCTCAAGGTTTCCTCGAATCCTCCCAACTTACAGGGGATAAACTATATGTATCTCTTATGCCCTCAACCATCAATTTTAACTTATGGTGAATCATCATCATCCTGACGATTACATACTTTTCTATTTCTATTGCTATGAGTCTTTAGGGTTTCCTCATACCCAACTCCCTTATCATTCCTCAAACTCTATTGCCTTTATATTCCTTTCCACTTCAGTTTCTTTTTATTTTCCTTTCTCTTATCATTATTTCACAAACCAATCACAATATAAGCATTGATTTCAAACATCCCGTCATTCTGGATTCGTGTCCTCAGAACGAATCTTGACAACTTTTACAACTTAGATTCATAATTTATCATACTTGTCTGCCTTTGTTCTGGCTCTAAAGCTTTTACACTATTCGATAACCTTGGGAATTACTTTCCTGAAAACAATTGACTGAACTTAAATCAGTTTATTATAACCTCTGGCTCCGTGCCTTTCTTGGTCTTTGACCAGCGGGTGGCCTCTCTCTTAGGAGGGTAAGTGACAAAAATAGTCTTTCGTGATTCGTCAATCATTTAGAATCTCAAATGATTCCTGTATTTCCTTTAGCCAGGCTCTTGCCTCGACTGGGTCAGCTTGTTCCTTGGAACTCTGAGAGCTTAGCGACTTAAAGGTCATGAAAGAATTTCCTACCGCATTATTTCCTCAAGGTGGTGGTTAGGGATAATAGTCTAAGTTCTTTTTAGGCAGGTCCATGAATTTCCGTATAGGAGTACCGTCTCGGGTCTCCTTATCTCGCTCGACTTTTGTTTTCTCCGTCTAAATATCTCTTCCTACTCCCCATACTTGGGGTTATCTTATACGTTAAAATCCTCATTTTCCACTTCATTATGTTATGGGTTCCTTCTATCTTGATGGTGTCCTCCCTGACTATCACATTCAGGGTTTGCCCTTAATCTTATTCCTTGAACTATGACTTTCATCTAAGATCTCATCTTTAAGCTCTTGAACATTTGGAATCCAAATTCTATAGGAATACCTCATTATTCCCTTATCATCTTTCTCGGTATTAATCTCATATTTATTTGTTGGCTCTCTGCCTTCATTCATCACCTTTCTCTGGCACCGTATGCTCTTTTCCAATAATTCGGTCTCTATTGCAATCTCAAACAGTTTTTTTTTTCGGTACCGGCTCCGGTTACCTTCACTACTATTTCCAAAATCTCTTATAAACTCTCCCAAAGACATTATCATCTTGAGTCTCTCCTTTTTACTAAGGGCATCAGCCACCACATTGGCTTTCCCCGAATGATAAAGAATCTCCCAATCATTATTCTTGATTAGCTCTAACTGCCTCCTCTGGCATATGTTGAGCTCTTTCTACGTGAAAATGTACTAGAGCACTTATGGCTTAGGTAATTCTCGCACTTCTCTCCATACAAGTAGTGCCTCCAATCTTTAGGGTAAAACTATTGCCACGAGCCTAAGCTCATGGGCGGGGATATCGAACTTCATATTACCTTAATTGTCTTGACATGTACGCAATTATCTTGTTGTGCTGTATAAGAAGCACCCTAATTCCTTATGCGAAGCGTCTCTTCCAAATCACAAAATCTCCTTTTTCCATCCGGCAACGCCAACATAGGGGCCGTCACCAACCTTTGCTTCAGTTCTTAACAGCTGTTCTCGCATTTCTCTGTCTATTCAAACTTCTCATTCTTATGAGTAAGCCGCGTCAAAGGGGCTGCGATCTTCGCAAAGTCCTGTACCAATCTACGATAGTAGCCGGCCAATCCTACCTCTGGGAGTTGCCCTAACCATGGTCATCAATTCCTCAGTGGTCCTTTATTCATTCTTGTCAGGATCCTTCACGGAATCCTCCTCAGCAACAATCCCTTCTAGGATAACATCCTCAACCGTTACATCCTCAATATCAACATCATCCGGTCCTGCGTTAGGACACTCTATCGGATCCACAATCCGATCTCCAATTAGTAATAAAATATCATCGCACTGTTGCTCCTCAACCTCAGGGTTCGGAGTCCCGCTACCATATACGATAACGAACTACGCTCCTATCACGATATTTATAAGGGTTCCCATAAGGGTTTTAACTGTCAGTACTACGTTAGGTAGCCCGACTATGAACTTGGCAAGAGTTCTTATTACCTTAGTTAACTTATTATCTTAACGTCCCATCATCTCTGAGGTTTATAACGCTTAGCTCTGATACCATTTCTGTAACACCCCCAGATTCGGGGTCGGGGATCCGGGTTGTCACGGTCTTTCTTTCCACAATATCACTTCACTTAATTAATAATAAATAACCTCATGCTGTGACCCCACCCTAACACACACCACCACCCGTTATAGTCTCAGAGATGAAATTGAAATAAGTACAAGTCTTTGAATCCACAATTTAAAAGTTATTACAACCCAAAATGATTACTTGATAAATTTACAGTTAATTGCGATTATCTGCCACAAGTTATAATTATACATAATTGATTCTCAAAAGTAGATGGTCTGATCTACAATAGATCTACCTCTGCAGCTATAACAGCTACAACATCAACGGGAAGACGCGGGACGCTTCCCACGCGCTTGCGCTGGGTCTGCTGGAGTCTGGCCATCTTTCCTAACTGTTGTTGTGTGATGAAGAAATAAAGCAAGGGTGAGCAGCAAGCCCACCAAAATAATATGTATAATGATTTACAATATATGAGCCTACTCATAATACTCATGAAAGTCTTGGTCAAAAGAAATGAACCAAGTTTGATATCTTAATGCGATGAAGTCGCAAAATATTCAGTATATATACATATATACTTTTCAAAATATTGGAAGTCCTCTTCCATGCATAATATACACAAAGTCCCAGTGTATAACTGTATAAAAAAATATCGTTGCAAGGTGATCTCATATATCTAACCTTGTCTCAACGTTTTTTTCTGAAAATCTTTGTCATTCATAAGACAATTATTAATTAGATATAAGTTTAAAAGATGAGGTTACCAAATACCCCAATATACTTATATCTTTCCCAATACTACTTGAACTACCACCGTTCAAGTTATAATCAGTTTCAAAAGTTCATCACATAGATGAGACTACAAGACAAGATTTGAATAGATTCAATCTTTGAAATATTATTGAATGAAAAAGTTATGAGATACTTTATTTAGTTCCGATATATATATATCCACATATATATATCTCTAAAACATTTCCTGGAACCTCTGTTATGTAAAGTATGAACAGAGTTGCAATATCCAATGAATTTGGAAGGAAAAGAAAACCTTTGGCATAAACCAGATATCTTGCTGATCAGGCAAAGATACCCATAAGTAACCTTTTCTACTAGTAGATGGACGAATTCCCCACTGGTCATCACCCTGGCCGCATTAGGACCTATGCTGGACTGCCACTCAGCCACTTATGCATTTGATGGACTCCCACTGAGCCACTTACACTATCATGGATGCCCACTGAGCCCATGTTGCTTATGCCGACTCAATAGATGGACTTACTTCCCGAACGTTGGGTAAGTAATCAATTCATTTACCAAAACTGCAACCTTGTTGCGAATATAAAATACACCACAGAGCCGGATTCCCCAGGTTTTGAACGAGTATTTAAATCCCCTTTAAAGGAAGATCTTAAATATAAAAATGAGTTTTGGGATCCGCTCTAACTTTTAAAAATCATTTTGAAGACTCGAAAACACTTTAAAGAGTGTTTGGAGTAAAGCTGATTTAATGAAGTAAATCAGTCCCCAGAATATTTAGAAAATGACTGAATATTATTATTTAAATAATATTCCCATAAAGAATAATCTTTTATAAAAATAATTGAAGTAGAAGTTTTAAAACTTATACTTGAAACGAGTATTAAATAACCAAAGATATACTTATATGAAAGTATTATCTTTATTTGAATAATCGAAAATAAGTTTGATTATTAACACCTTATTCTTTAATAAAATAAAGAATATATTTCAGCAAATAATCGGAGTCATAGATCCTCAAATGAATATTCAAATAATATTCATTAAATAATATAAACTGAGTCATAAGCCTTCGAATGAATATTCAAATAATATTCAATAAATAATATAAAAGAGTCATAAGCCCTCGAATGAATATTCAAATAATATTCAGATAAATAAATAAAAGGAGTCATACGCCTTCGAATAATATTCAAAATAATATTCATTAATAAAGTAAAAGGAGTCATAAGTCCTCGAATGAATATTCAAAATAATATTCAATAATAAAATAAATTTAAAGTTATCGAATAAACCTTATTCGATTAATAGTTTTAAAAACTATATCCATATATATATATATAAATAAATATATATATATATATATATATATAATATACTCGGGAACATCGACTCCCGGTTTAGAAATATGTTCACCTTTTATCCCCTATACTAAGGGTATACGCAACTACTTGCTTATTTCTAGCATAGGTATTATGCAACTATAAGCATTGAAATCAACAGATAGATAACCAGATTACGAAACAGACATGCATATATACCATATTAGCATGCTCCAATATATCGCAAAATTTGCTAATAACAATCATGCAATATCACAAGATAATGCATATACATATATTTACATCACAGCAACAGTATAACGGGTAGAAAACTTGCCTGAGCGACTGGGGTTACGAATGGCTCGGGACGAGTCTGGTAACCTATAAACAACAAGTAAGTTGGAATTAAACCAAAGTCACTTGTAAATCTATACTTTAACTAACTTAGACTCTAACGCTTATTTTGCGCTCACTGATTCGCTTAATTCACTCGGGTACCCTCGGTTCCACCATTTTTAATAATTTAACCTTTACGAGTTTTAAAGCGATTCCTTCGCGAATGTCTTACCAACTGCCTAACACACTTACCATAAATGTTTCATACATTAATTAACCATTTTTGGTCTTTAACCTACATTTCAAAGTAAGGCGAGGGAAAAAGTTTTGTTCGCGAAACGCCGTTACTTGAAACGGTCGTTTCTCCTAAACCGTGCATCGGAATCGAACGAACTACATATCAAAACGAAGCTCGTAACATGAGCTATCTAAACATGGCAGTGGTCATAATCTAGCAGGGGGTCCTCGGGTCCTAATGTTATGCACAAAACAGTCTAAAGAAAATTGGACGTTACGACGGCTATGTTTACGCGATTACCAATATTTATACCACTCCAATTCTTTACCAATTCACTACAAACCACCCAACCATCATCAATACCTCAAACACAACTTATATCAAGGCAAAGTCAGTCCATAATCTCAAGGTTTTCCAACTTATTCAACCATAAACATGATCTACTAACCATAACTTAAGATTCATTAACCATTAACCAAGATTCATATCCAAAATCACCACAAATCCAACCAAACTATCTAACATACATGGATCTTGCTATACATACATGGATATTTCTATATATACATTAATCCATCCATGAACTCATCAAAACTCAAAGTTCAAACTATAAGTTAAAGGTGAAAGTTGTTTATACCTCCTTGAAGCTTCCTAACACAACCCAAGAGCTTTGAATGCCTAAAAGAACCTTGATCCTTGCTTGTATAACCTTAATCTTTCATAAAAATTCAAGAAAACTAAAGTTATTTCTTGAAGGTTACTATTCACCATCTTCTTCCTTGATTTATTGGAAGAGATTGTGAAGGAATTAGGAGCTTAAACTTATAGCATAACCATATCTATGTACAAGGAAGCTTAGATAATTACCTTGTGATTTAACAATGCTTGGAACTTGATTTTTGAAATTCTTGCCCTTGAAAAAGATGAAAAGCCGAGAGCAAGATGATGAGAATGAAATGATTTTGTGTTTTTTGATTTGTTTGGCTTAGCTTGGTTGTTTTTTGTTTTGTTTTTGGTTAATTACCTTAATAACCTTATATTTGTGTGGTTATAAACCAACCACACCTCCTCCTTCCCTATGTCATGCTTACATCACATTGCTATGTCATCCTCCCTTCCTTGTCCTCTTCTCATTGGTTGGGTGACATCACTTCCTCTAATCCCTTTGCTTAACTTCCTAATTGTTTGCCTAATGACCGCTGATCTGTTATACGGTTCGCTTAACTTTCGTTTTCGTTTATCGTTTGAGGGATCATACCCGGGATCTTATTACTTAGGTTCCCTTAACCTTTCTCAATATATTATATTCCTTTTATGATCCTCTCCTATAATCCTTTAATTTAAATCCTTTTTATCCTGTTACCTTATACTCAATTCTCTCCGTATCTAGTGGATTTCCGGGAAAAATCAAAGTGTTCGGATTTGGATTCTGACGATCTTTACATACACTTATATCCCATATAAAGTACTAATAAAATCTCAGAATATCCATATCAGAACCCCTACATAGTGTGGCATGAAAAGTTTTCTCATTCAGCAAAAACACTATTCATAAGGGTTTCAAAAATTTTCCAAAAATTGGGGTTATTACAAATATCCTTGATTCTTGTGAATTCAAGGCTTTCACCATGAGTTATAGTATCATAGGGTTGAGAATGGCTAGACATGAGTGTGTTACACTTATGCAAATGCTGTTTTCACCCTAATCCATTCGGCCATGACTTGATAGGAGCCGAATGGATGGTGTTTTGGTTGCCTTGTTTCATTTTGTGTGTTTTTGTGATGATAACATGAAAATCTTAGTAAACTCTCGGTAAAAACCTTTGCATGCTAGGTGGTCATTTAGATATAAACCATGATAGGCTTGCATGTTGAATTATAATAAGAATTTATTTGGAAATCATGTTGTTTTGGTTTGTAAAACTCGAAGTCATGCATGCATGTAGATCACTCTTGAATTTTTGGAAGTTCTTGATCATTCGGATTGATATTTTGTTTGTAAACCTTAATTTTAGTTAAGTTAAGATATTAATTAAGAATTGTGCTCCTTAATATGTGATGTTATCTCGTTTATACTTATCAAGAAGGTTAAAGTTGTTGTCCTTGAAAACTTGATGCCTTGTAATTTGTGTAATGTGATTACTTTTGTTTTGATATGTTACACTTTATGTGGCACCCTCCAAACCCGGGTCAGAAGTTTGGGGTCCACAACACATACACAATATATAACCCTGTAAAAGAGATATTATTTATAATGACCCTGCTTCACAAAACCACGGATCGCAACAGGTTAAAGTATGAAAACAAGTCACAGCCTTAACTTTTATTACAACGTATCAAATCTCCCTTTAATTTAACTTACAACTGATAATAAAAGTATTCTTACAATTTGACTATCTCTCTACTGCATGAAGCTTCTACTAGCTCGATTCAACTCAACTGGAACCTTAGCCCGCACTTGGGACTGAGGAACTTCATTATCATCCATATCCTTTTTAACTGTAACATATATAAAAAGATTCGCAAGAGTGAGCTAACTAGCTCAGCAAGTCATGATAACAATAACTGACGTTAAACAATAATCAAATGAGATGATTCAAAGGAATCAAGTTTCTTTTTAACTAATCATTAAAATTGGATATTCATTTTAAGTTTTAAAAACCAAGGTTAGGCTGCTGATCAGTCACGCACTAACCCCGAGCAAGCACACAGCACTGCTCTAATTACTGGATCTAAGGCACACATTGGCCTAACTTGACCATTAGTATGGTCTGACCACGAATCTGGTCCACATATATAAAAACTATTCAATCCTAAAGCAGTTCAATATGGTAAACAATATAATTCGATAAAACAAGTTCATAATCAACGATGGTTAAACACTTGAATAAAAACGTAAGGAAACTCATGGATATCTCAAGGGTATTTCAGGGTATGTATAAGAAACGGTTTTCCGTTTGTACAAGCATTAGGTATTAGTTCAGTAATGATTTTTCAAGGTATAGTTCTTTGATATTATAAGGATTGGTTGGGATATAAAAGTTTCTGTGTTTTCAAACAATTTTCTTCTAGTGTTTGGTGTTTGGTAATTAAACATTTGGAGAGTAGTATCGTATCTGTGTGGTTTGGTATTTGAAGTGTCCATACGATTTGGCCCTTGGGATTTCCGAAATAGTGTATCAACAAAGGATGGTTTACAAAGCATAAGGCTTACGGCTCAAGATCAAGAAAATCAGGGTTCAAGGTTAAATGGTTTAAAGCTCTTGCAATATAAAACAGGAGAAATTTTGAATAATAGCGATATGTTATAAAACAGTTCAAAAATATTTGTAATATATATCTTGAAGAAAAGTTCAGAAATACTTGCCTTACAAGGCTTTACAGCTATTACTGATCAACTCTGAGCCGACTCTGCTGCTCAGGCTCTAACGTCCAACCACTAGATCTCGTTGGATTTGACTTCGACACTCAGGTCTTTCTGCTGAAACTCTACTGAGCTCATCGACTGACCATTAGATTATCTTTAGTCCATCGTCCACTTTCAGGTTCCCGACTATAACCTACAGGGTTGAAATACCCTACGTTAGACGTCTAGGTATGCTTGACATATCCTCGATGCCAATTTTACCCAACGATATTCAAACCTGACTCATAATTATTTATATTATAATAACACACGCAACAAGTAGGGTTCACAATCTCGAAATCGATCCAGCATTCATTTTTACAAAATACGTATACTCGTCATTTTACGAAATTAGGGTTACTGTGTTTATGGACAAAACATACAACACAACATACAATCAGGTTCTGTAGAAAACATACATATATGTATTTACTTATACTCGCTCGACGTTCTGATAATCCTTGGATACGCTCCCGTATTTCCGTAGTTCGATTTTCCGGAAATCGGGCAGCGTCTCCTCTGTTTATCGGACTACCCGTCGAAATACAACGACGTCAAACCAATCAACAATCAATCTCACAACAATCAACATTCACAACTTCCCAAACGCCAGTTCACTACTATTATTAATTATTATTCGCATTTTATATTTATTTATTAAATTAGGACTCAGATAATAATCATCACGGTCCACCGTTGACTCACCGAAGTTCATCGTCAATGGCGGTAAAATCTACGGGTACCCGATAAATTCCGGGTTTCCAACACAAATTCTACCGATTAACTCGTAATTTTCAAAAATATAATACGAGTAATTATGAAAATTTATTCCAAATATTCCGAATAAATATTTAAATATCTACCCCGAATCTTCAGAAGTTAATCAAAAAATTCAAAATTAATCACACAAATTTCTATTTCGGTTAATCCGAAATTCAGAGAAACTAAAAGTAAACATCACAATCGAACATCACGCCACGCACGGACTATGCCTGCACAGCCGGCCGCCTAGCCGGAAAGTCAGACGGCGGCAACCGGACAACCAGCACACGAAGCCAACAAATATGCCCACAATCGAATACAAAACTATACACACATACATGCATATATATATATATATATATATTGGCATAATCAGTAAAACAAACATTGGAACCAAGGTCAATAGCCGGGATAACGATGATGGCCGGAGTTCGAAACGGCCGGAACTCACCTGAGTACAGGGAGAGAAACAAGGAGGAAGAAGAGTGATCGAGCAATCAAAAAGAAAAAGAAAGAAACGAGATACAGGAGAAGGATTGAACCGAAAGTGATGAACAGGGAGGGGTTGATTCCTCTCTTCTTCTTTTTTCTGTATAAATTTTTTGTCCACACCCTACACAACACGTGTACTATCAATTATAAAAAAACTTGACACGTATCAAATAAATAGATACGTGTCCCGAATTTGACTACAAACCCGCAATTACGAATTTTAACGGTTATCGTGCGATAAATAAAAACCCAAAAATTACCAAACAAATTTTAAAATATTTAAAATATCCCGAAGTTAATAAAAACGTAAATTTTGAAATTTTAAAACAATTTCTGAAGCGTGATTTATACCCCCGCTTTTTAACAATTAACGAAATAACGCACGGGTGAAATTAATCCCGAAAATTTCCAAAATAATTTTAAAATTCCCAGAATATTCCCAACTTAAATAAATATGAGTTTCATAATTTTTGAAGAGTTTTTGAATTAAATATGGATTTTACAAATAATAGCATTCAGAAAATCATTTAAAAATAAATAATTAATAAAATATTGATTTCTCAATTTTATAAAATCCTAAAAATTATTATTGAAATTATAAAATCATAAAAACAATTTTAGAGACACTTCAAATATTTATACAAATAAAGTTGCATTAAATCCACTTTAAAAGTGGAACAATTCAATACAATTCCTTAATTAATCACGCGAACAACCCGATACATCATAAATCACACCTAGATAATAATCAAACAACACATGGCGGTCAAAATCAATACACAGATTTTATTTAATAATTTCCATAATAATCACATATTTAAATAATTCGAAAATACACGGATCGTTATATCCTTCCCCCCTTAAAAAGATTCTGTTCTCGGAATCTGGTCTAGTTACACAAGTGAGGATATTTGTCAAGCATATCTGACTCTAGTTTCCATGTAGACTCTTCTACTCGAGGATTTCAAACGTACTTACTATAGATATACACTCATTTTCAATGACTTGCCTTTAACGATCAAGAATTTAGACCGATCACTATATATAAAACAAAGTTGGACAAGAGCCCATTGGCTCCTAATCACTTGCTTAATTCAAATCAGATACTTAACGCTTTAACATTAACAGGCTAAACACACTATACGTGCACACTGTTGTGACGGTAACATCAACTCATGAATAACTTCATCTATATTTATCAATACTTCGAATGGTTCACTAATTTTAGGATTTGACATGTCCCTTCTACTTAGACTTATGCAGTCTCTTTCAAGATGAAACTGGTATTAACACTACCGATCCTACTTCTATACTCATATTCTCTCTCGATACAATTTCGCCATCTTTCTTTGTCTACTCCAAGCTGCTTCAATCAATATCACTACGCTCTTGGTGTGCCGATTTAACTTAGAATTTGATAGCTTTCTTTCTCCCACTTTATTTTAATAAAAAAAATGGGGACCTACACTTGCGTTTATATGAAGCTTGGTAAAGTGGCATTCCAAAGCTGACATCACTGATAAATGATCATTCCAATGTTTCCTTACAACTCAACCTCTCAACATATCTTACAGTTTCTGAACCATTTCCGTACTTTGACTCTTCATTTAAGGATGATATGCGGTGCTAGTTTTCAACTTGGTTTCCAAACATTTAAACATTTCTTAATCCTTTTCATTAGTTAAGGCCGAAAAGTAATCTCATATATTCACGTATTATCATCTTTAAGTACTTGAACTTCAGATTCCATTTTTTTTTCCAATTCGTCTATTAAGTCCTCGGTGGTCTTAATTACATCCAATCCTTTTTGTCAGCATGAGGCATCTGCTACCATATGGCTTTGCTTAGGTAGTTGTTAATGGATTAATTCAAAATCTTTTGTGAACCTTAGTCAAAATTTCATTGTTGAAAACTCAACGTATAGTTGCTTTCCTTCTGATCTTTGGAGAAAAATCCTTGGGCATCCCACGCAGACTTTCTTATTCCTTGAGTAGCTGAGGATGTTATCAATAAATACAGTTTGCTCATCTAAATACTCCTTATACACTATGATCCTTAATTTCTTATAATTACCTGATACACTTGTTATTTCACATAATATCATCCGAGCTTGCAATACCCTTAACTCACTTTAATCATAATCTCTGATATGTTCTCAGGTCGGATCTTAAGTTAATCCTCGAGACATAACACACTTCTTGGATTAGGTCTCATAGGTAATCAATCTTTATAGGGGTCACTTATTCTTATTCGTTGTTTTATTGAACTCCTGTTAACCAGTACATAATCTCATAATTTCATTCCTTTTCTCTAACGACACCACTGATACATTTTACGATTTGCTTCTTGTAAAACCACTCCTTGGTCTGCCTTGTTCACTAGGCCTTCGATACTTCACCTTAATTCTTTGACATGTTCAACACTTCCCAATCTATTTTGAAATTCCCTTCTTATATCTGGTTATCACTATTTTTTTCTTAAATTTCTATATATCTTGGCATTTCTTCAATAAATTAAATACTTTATATTGTGAATTCCCTATGGGATCTCATTTCTTAATCCTTCTACCTGTAGCATCCAAGTGCTGGAAGAAAACCTGGGGATTTCGTGATCGTTTCCCCTGAGTGCATAAATTTCCTCTTACTAACTGCTAACACCGTGATCCATTATCTTCTCTTGACTTCTCCTTATCTTTCCCTTAACAACTTCGACTGAAAGGTCATACTATCCATCCTTGCTCCTTTTAGATTATAAACCCTAACTTTCGATTCCAACTTCTAAAATTCCATAGATAATTCTTCCGGTACAATTTCTATGTTCGTTCTCTTCTTTTTGCTTTTCGCTTGCCTCTACATTTGCTTTTTTTTTCGTGAATACATACTTCAAACCTTTATGGTCCGTATAGATCTTACACTTTTCTCCATACATATCATATTTCTCAATTTTTCAAAACAAATATTATTACCGTTAGTCCCAATTGTGAGTAGAATACTTCTGCTCATAAGGTTTCGGTTGTCTGGGTGCATATACAATAACTTTATGGTGCTGCATCAACATACTTCCTACTTCCTTATGAGAAGCATCACTATACATTACCAAATCTCCTTAATATTTTCAAAATGATAAAGCAGGTGTTGTAACCATTCTTTTATTTATCTTCGTAAAACTTTCTTCACCCTTCTCCATTTCATATAAATTCTTGCTTCTCCTGGTCAGCTTCGTCCAAGATATTGCAACTTCCAAGAAATCTTGCACCAATTTTTCGATAGTAATTGGCCTATGATAAAACTCCTTACTTTTGTTGGTGTTTCTGGTCTCTTTTCATTCATAGTAACTTTAATTTCTACTGAATCTCTCTTGGTCTTCTCCACACTGACAATTTATACTAACAACTATACTTCATACAACTTCTTTCTTCTCCATCTTCCCAGTTATCATTAAATGCTTTATATGGTCCTCCGTTGACTTTTAGTATCACAACTACAGCTTATCCGGATATTCTTTAAAGATTCTGTCCATCAAGTTCAAATATTATTGGTTTATTGGTTAATCCATATGGCAATACGAGAATAATACTTGGTTCTGAAAATTATCTTTGATATATCCATAGGTTTAATCTTTATTTGGTGAAATACCAAGTCTCAAATCAATCTTATAAAAGTACTTTGCTTCTTTCATTCGATCAAACAAATCATTGGGTCGAGGTAACAGATACTTGCTCCTGCTAGTAAACTTTTTGAGCTTTCTCTAGTCAACGCATAATCTCATACTTCCATTTTCTTATTAACAATTAGTACCGGTGCGCGTTATGGGATACAATGGGTTTAATCGCTTCTTCTTCGAACATCTCTTGCATCTGCGTTGCTAACTTCCTCATTTTAACTAGTGTCATTTTGTGTAAGGCCTTGGTCGCTGGCTTCGTCTTAGGTGCTATGTCAATCGCGAGCTTTATTTCCCTATCTGGAGAAAATTTTTGGTAATTCGTCTGGAACTATATCTTGAAACTATAAAATCTTCGAATTCTGTTTACTCCTGACTTCTATTCATAATCACCATAGTACTTACCTCTTGGTCACCGTAACCTCTTAGCTTAAGTCATCGTTAACAAATTCTTTACCTTCTTTCATCTTCTGAACCTCACCACCTACTCATTTGGCGTCCTCAGAACTATCTTTTCATTACGATGGTCTGTCTGGGCATCACGCTTTAATAGTTAATCCATTTCTTAGAATAATATCAAATCCTCTCATCTTTCCTGATATCAATTCTTCACAACTTATTGCCAGAAATCACAATTTCCCCCATTGGTACCCACTTATTTAGCAATTACACATTCTTGACTTGCTAGTCCTTTAATCACAATCTTATCAATTCAACCGGGTAATTTATTTTATTAACAAAACCTTGAGTGATAAACAATTAAGTTTCTCCCACATCTTTTAATACTTTAACGCATAAGGTATTCACCCTGATCATCCATATCATCACGTCCGTATTCTGAATAACATATTTCTCAGGAAAATCGCATATTCTCGTTCTCGAAAACGTATTCCTTATTGGAGTAGATTCCCTTGATTCTTAGTGGATTCTTCACTGGGACTAGTGATTTGCAATCCTCGCCAGGTGCCCTTATTTCCTTCACATACATAAGATGTAGATGGAACTTCGTCCACTTGATTTAGGATACGTTGATTTCTGTTTGAAAACTTCTTGCAAAGAATGACAATACAACGAAACGACTAGAAGGATTCGAAATTCCATAAAATTAGAGTTGAAAAGAAAGAAGAAATAAGGATTCGAATATGAATGAGACAACCACATTGGTACTTAAGATGGCCAGTCTTTCATACCATATGGCATACAGCACATGACTAGGTGGCGTCCCACCCGACTCTTCGTCATTCTGACAAAGTGTCTCACCATAACACTGTTTGTCCCAATCAAAAAACAAGACTTAAGGGGGAAGCAAATAAATTTGAAAGGAATGCAATATCCTCCTTTCCGATATCATAGCAAAGAACTTATCTAAGAAGAGAAATTCATACATTGTTAGGAATTGAATAGGAATATATGTTGTAATATTGAAGGCAAGAACAATACCATTGGTCACCATCCACATTTCATTTGTATTCATCTTTCGAGCTCGTTCGATCATATCCCAATCGCGTCATATAACAACTTTAGAAAGTCCGCTGAAATGTCTTCGGAAACCAAGCATTATAATGAATTCTTACTTGCTAAGTTTTGCGTCTTTAACATCGCACTTACACTTATAATACCCTAATAATTCGATCATAATGGTGTTCCTATAACTTCAAGATTCCTCTTTTAATTTAGAATAACCACATACCATTCGACATAACGATCCTTTTGTAATAATATTCTGCTTTTAGAGAGATTTGGAGATCTTTCCAATCTTCTTCGATCATGCTCCGGCTTCTGTTAAATCAATGAATTTTTCGAACTCTGATAGTCCTAGTAATTGAAAGTATAGTTACTCCGTACGCTGATTTTGTTGTAAATTTTATCAAACAATACTTGCACTTTACTATTAGGAATAATCAACTTCTTCATAATCATAGGTTACTTCGTTCTCAAAATTAACAATACTAAGTCTGAAATAGCATCCTTCCAGGTAATCCGGGCTTCCTAACAAACAAGAAACTCAAATAGTAACTTGACAACCAATGTTTAAAAATCATTTTATTCAAAAAGGCTTTTAGAAATTTGTAAAGGAAAATCTTTTTCGAAAACTTGTTTAAAAAGTTTGGAAAATCATAAACCTGGTTGTCCTTACTATATGAGTTGGTTGTTGTCCTTCCGACCTATAACAAGGTACCAAATTAAAGAAACAATCACATAAAGGTCCGTTCACTTAAATCTACCTTATCTCCTTCCTCGTGTCCACTTACCCTCCTTAATCGATGAAACTTCAATTGTTATCGCACATTATCTTATTCGTAGCTTCACATAAAGGCTCCTATACTGGTAATACTCCCAACATTGTCGTTACAGCAGTTAAGTAGAACAGGTTACTCAATAGTCAACAAGTCTATTTCATAGAACAAAGTTAACTCGTATCACATCACAACACTACTTTACATATCGCATTTATCATAGCACCATCATTTAATTCCACCAAAATTCCAGATTTATACCTTTCTCTCTAACTCTTTCAAGATTCATCTAATTCATCCCGTAATTATTCACGGGTGGCTTAGTCACTAATGGCTTCTTTTAACCCGATAACAGCTATCCTCTGAAACACTTAAATCTCCTCTCTAAACTTCTTCTCATCTTTATTTATATCTCAAATGCTCACCATTTTAGTAGCTCTCGAATCCATCCTTGTAGGTACAATCGCTTCATAGGACAGGTTCTAAACTGGGGGTATAGAACAGGATGTAGGGTAAACTAAAGAGATACACTCACAGCCGAATGTCCAGTAAAACAAGAATAAACAGATGGAGGTTCTTGAATAGGTAATCTCATATCAAGAGGTGGAAAAGTAGCGTAGAATAGCTTGAAGAAGTGCACCCGTTATAACAGAAGGTAGTGCCATTAATGCTGGTGGAGGAACAAGGTGCAATCCAATTTGAGAGAAGATGACGATCCTCGAACGGAAAGCTCCAAACGATCAAATGACACTGGGAAATCAAAATCCGCCATTGCCGTTGTCTGGAAATCACGTCGCAAGCTGAGAATCCCGAATCGCAACACGAACCGTGCCGGAGACCTACTATGTAATCGCACTCATCCTTACGACGTCTTAGCTTTCTATATCCTAATCCTAATCCTAACCCTCTAACCAATCCCGACAATCTAGGCTTGTTTTAGTGACTTTTAACCTGTAGCTCTGATACCAACCTGTGGCGCCCTCTAAACCCGGGTCAGAAGTTTGGGGTTCATAACACATACAGAATATATAACCCTGTAAAAGAGATACTATTTATAATGACCCTGCTTCACAAAACCACGGATCGTAACAGGTTAAAGTATGAAAATAAGCCACAACCTTAACTTTTATTACAACGTATCAAATTTCCCTTTAATTTAACTTACAACTGATAATAAAACTATTCTTACAATTTGACTATCTCTCTACTGTATGAAGCTTCTGCTAGCTCGATTCAACTCAACTGGAACCTTAGCCCGCACTTGGGACTGAGGAACTTCATTATCATCCATATACTTTTTAACTGTAACATATATAAAAAGATTCGCAAGAGTGAGCTAACTAGCTCAACAAGTCATGATAACGATAACTGAAGTTAAACAATGATCAAATGAGATGATTCAAAGGAATCAAGTTTCTTTTTAACTAATCATTAGAATTGGATATTCATTTTAAGTTTTAAAAATCAAGGTTAGGCTGCTGATCAGTCACGCATTAACCCCGAGCAAGCACACAGCACTGCTCTAATTACTGGATCCAAGGCACATATTGGCCTAACTTGACCATTGGTATGGTCTGACCACGAATCTGGTCCACATATAAAAAAACTATCCAATCCTAAAGCAGTTCAATATGGTAAACAATATAATTCGATAAAACAAGATCATAATCAACGATGGTTAAATACTTGAATAAAAATGTAAGGAAACTCATGGATATCTCAAGGGTATTTCAGGGTATGTATAAGAAATGGTTTTCCGTTTGTACAAGCATCAGGTATTAGTTCAGTAATGATTTTTCAAGGTATAGTTCTTTGATGTTATAAGGATTGGTTGGGATATAAAAGTTTCTGTATTTTCAAAAAAAATTCTTCTAGTGTTTGGTGTTTGGTAATTAAACATTTGGGGAGTAGTATCATATCTGTATGGTTTGGTATTTGAAGTGTCCATACGATTTGGCCCTTGGGATTTCCGAAATAGTGTATCAACAAAGGATGGTTTACAAAGCATAAGGCTTACGGCTCAAGATCAAGAAAATCAGGGTTCAAGGTTAAATGGTTTAAAGCTCTTGCAATATAAAACATGAGTTATTTTGAATAATAGCGACATGTTATAAAACAATTCAAAAACATTGGTAATATATATCTTGAAGAAAAGTTCAGAAATACTTGCCTTACAAGGCTTTACAACTATTACTGATCAACTCTGAGCCGACTCTGTTGCTCAGGCTCTAACGTCCAACCACTAGATCTCGTTGGATTCGACTTCGACACTCAGGTCTTTCTATTGAAACTCTACTGAGCTCATCGACTGACCATTAGATTATCTTTAGTTCATTGTCCACTTTCAGGTTCCCGACTATAACCTACAGGGTTCAAAATACCCTATGTTAGACGTCTAGGTATGCTTGACATATCCTCGATACCAATTTTACCCAACGATATTCAAACCTGACTCGTAATTATTTATATTATAATAACACACGCAACAAGTAGGGTTCACAATCTCGAAATCGATCCAACATTCATTTTTACAAAAAACGTATACTCGTCATTTTACGAAATTAGGGTTACTGTGTTTATGAACAAAACATACAACACAACATACAATCAGGTTCTGTAGAAAACATACATATATGTATTTACTTATACTCGCTCGACGTTCCGATAATCCTCGGATACGCTCCCGTATTTCCGTAGTTCGATTTTCCGGAAATCGGGCAGCGTCTCCTCTGTTTATCGGACTACCCGTCGAAATACAACGACGTCAAACCAATCAACAATCAATCTCACAACAATCAACATTCACAACTTCCCAAACGCCAGTTCACTACTATTATTAATTATTTTTCACATTTTATATTTATTTATTAAATTAGGACTCATATAATAATCATCACGGTCCACCGTTGACTCACCGAAGTTCATCGTCAATGGCGGTAAAATCTACGGGTACCCGATAAATTCCGGGTTTCCAACACAAATTCTACCGATTAACTCGTAATTTTCAAAAATATAATACGAGTAATTATGAAAATTTATTCCAAATATTCTGAATAAATATTTAAATATCTACCCCGAATCTTCAGAAGTTAATCAAAAAATTCAAAATTAATCACTCAAATTTCTATTTCGGTTAATTCGAAATTCAGAGAAACTAAAAGTAAACATCACAATCGAACATCACGCCACGCACGGACTATGCCTGCACAGCCGGCCGCCTAGCTGGAAAGTCAGACGGCGGCAACCGGACAACCAGCACACGAAGCCAACAAATATGCCCACAATCGAATACGCAACTATACACACATACATGCATATATATATATATTGGCATAATCAGTAAAACAAACATTGGAACCAAGATCAATAGCCGGGATAACGATGATGGCCGGAGTTCGAAACGGCCGGAACTCACCTGAGTACAGGGAGAGAAACAAGGAGGAAGAAGAGTGATCGAGCAATCAAAAAGAAAAAGAAAGAAATGAGATACAGGAGAAAGATTGAACCGAAAGTGATGAACAGGGAGGGGTTGATTCCTCTCTTTTTTCTGTATAAATTTGTTGTCCACACCCTACACAACACGTGTACTATCAATTGTAAAAAAACTTGACACGTATCAAATAAATAGATACGTGTCCCGAATTTGACTGCAAACCCGCAATTACGAATTTTAACGGTTATCGTACGATAAATAAAAACCCGAAAATTACCAAACAAATTTTAAAATATTGAAAATATCCCGAAGTTAATCAAAACATAAATTTTGAAATTTTAAAATAATTTCTGAAGCGCGATTTATACCTGCTTTTTAACAATTAACGAAACAACGCACGGGTGATATTAATCCCGAAAATTTCCAAAATAATTTTAAAATTTCCAGAATATTCCCAACTTAAATAAATATGAGTTTCATAATTTTTGAAGAGTTCTTGAATTAAATATGGATTTTACAAATAAAAGCATTCAGAAAATCATTTAAAAATAAATAATTAATAAAATATTGATTTCTCAATTTTATAAAATCCTAAAAATAATTATTGAAATTATAAAATCATAAAAACAATTTTAGAGATACTTCAAATATTTATACAAATAAAGTTGCATTAAATCCACTTTAAAAGTGGAACAATTCAATACAATTCCTTAATTAATTACGCGAACAACCCGATATATCATAAATCACACCTAGATAATAATCAAACAACACATGACGGTCAAAACCAATACACATATTTTATTTAATAATTTCCATAATAATCACATATTTAAATAATTCGAAAATACACAGGTCGTTATACCTTAGGTAAGGATGATCTCCACTAAGCCTATTTTGAGTGTAAGGGAGTTAGTTCAGTAGATCACCTTAGTTAAGTTTTGGTTTGGGTACTTTGGTTGTTGTTGGTTGGGTTTGTTAAGTAAGAACCTTGGAGAAAGGAGAGTATTAGTTTCTGCAGAAAATCAGTTTGGTACCCTGAGATTTAGAGTGAGTTTTGACCATGTCATTGTTGTGCACTTTGAGGCCCAAACCACCAGAACCTATCACTAGGACTATATGATAGGTTTTAGGTATTTGTTGGAGGTTTGTAAGTCGTTTGGTTAGGTGCACGAGTGAAATCACAAAATCTGTCCAGCAGGGGACAGTTTTGTTGCAACTTAGAAATAGGAAGTTTTGACATGTCATAGGTAGACCCTCATTAGGCCCTGTTGAGCCTTAGTTAGAGGGAGTGTCAGAAGAGTTTTTTCAGCCATAATACATAGGATTTGAGTCAGAATCATGTATCACAAGTTAGTTCAAGTCATGGAATTTTCTGCCCAGTAAAACAGGGGAACCATGGACTTTAAGCTTAGGCCCAAGGAGGCCCAAGCTAAGCCCTTGAACCACATCAAGTTTAGGAGATGCCTTATGGTCAGAAGAGTATAGTGTAGAAGTTTTGGAGGTAAGCTTGTAGTGTAAGAGTGTCTAATGCACTCAAGAAACCATAGATGTCATTCTGAAATTTATCTTAGTGAGCACTTTCACTTATCACATAGTTTTAGAGCACTTACGAGTGAGACCTAGGTTGACCACTATAGTTGCAAGATAGTATAAAGCCAGTAGAGTAAAAGGCCCAAGTGAGGGTCAATAGGTTTTGCATAGTTTAGTAAAGACACATCGAGTTAGGAGGCCAAATTTGGAGACTTTGTCTAGTTTAGCAATCAAGTAACTTAAGTTGTGGGTCGAGATCATCCAAGCCTAGTGTTGCAATATGGTGTGTGTGATATTATTTGGTATTAAAATATGATATGTGAGTATATGTGGCTATGTGTACTATTGTATTTATAAGGTGATTATAAATTTCGTGCATATAGGCCTAAGTGCCACTTGTGTTTAATTTCGGGTTAAAAAAAATATAGGTTGAGTTGGTGAGAATATATTATAATGAGGTGATTATTAATTATGTAGGATCTCGAGACGAGGGTAAACTTGCCATAAAGGTCGAGTAAAGCTTCCAGTTGCTCCTACCTCCAGACCAGTCCAGCCTTTCTCAAGGCAAGTGATTCAACCTATTTTTCGTTTACACTGCAAATGTGTGATAATTAGTTCCTATATATATATATGATGCGAGTATCCTGAGTTATCTTGTTATACTTGAACCAGGTGATTCTTAAATCTATCTTCGTATTATATAGAAATGCCATGAACCCTCAAGTACATATTGCAAGTAGATCAAAAGTCGTATCATGCTAGTACATCAAAGTAATTGGAATGCCCTGATAAAATAAAGATAATACTTGATTGATCCTCTTGATTAATATGCTATTGATTCCTAAAATCTTGACATCTCACCCTGATGCTTGAACCCCAATAAAAACTTTACCTTGATACCTAAAAACCAGTTATTCTTTAAAAGTTGTTCTTAATTGATTGATAACCCTTTTCTTACCCTAAAGTTCGACAATCCTACTATATACCTTAAGCTAAAGATCATTTTCTTCATACCTTAACACCCCTAGTATACATGAAGCTTATCTTCTTGATGTTCTAGTACATGTACCTTGTCGAAAACCCTTGTTTAAATCCTAGTTTGGCATTACTCTTTCCTATTATCCAAAAACTCTACTAAATCTCTTTGTCAGAAACCTTGTAAATAGTAACTGTACAAGTACCCCAATAGAATAAGGTCTAGTGAATCATGGCCCTGAGAGTTGGTGACATATTTCCAGTATTTCAAAGTTGATCTATAATCCCTTAATAAAAAAAATGTTTATTGTTTAAGAGATTTTATTATAAATCGGCATCAGTTTTTGAAATGATTAAAATATGGATTTTCAGTCCCAAAGGGGGATAAATGTTTTCTTTGAATAGTGGATCTGGACTGAGACGCGAGTCCTTTCCGCACTGATATTGTAGGCTTAAAACTTGCCTAGGGATCCCATTAATGTTTTAGAACCCATCGAGGTTCGGGATTAATTCGTGGCTGATCACCGACTGTAATCCTTAGCGTCATAAAATGTTTTTGATTAAGATATGATTTTGAAAATGTTTTGATTCAAGCAAATGATGCCATGGACTTTAAGCTTAGGCCCAAGGAGGCCCAAGCTAAGCCCTTGAACCACATCAAGTTTAGGAGATGCCTTATGGTCAGAAGAGTATAGTGTAGAAGTTTTGGAGGTAAACTTGTAGTGTAAGAGTGTCTAATGCACTCAAGAAACCATAGATGTCATTCTGAAATTTACCTTAGTGAGCACTTTCACTTATCACATAGTTTTAGAGCACTTATGAGTGAGACCTAGGTTGACCACTATGGTTGCAAGATAGTATTAAGCCAGTAGAGTAAAAGGCCCAAGTGAGGGTCAATAGGTTTTGCATAGTTTAGTAAAGGCACATCGAGTTAGGAGGCCAAATTTGGAGACTTTGTCTAGTTTAGCAATCAAGTGACTTAAGTTGTGGGTCGAGATCATCCAAGCCTAGTGTTGCAATATGGTGTATGTGATATTATTTGCTATTAAAATATGATATGTGGCTATGTGTACTATTGTATTAATAAGGTGATTATAAATTTCATGCATATAGGCCTAAGTGCCACTTGGGTTTAATTTCGGGTTAAAAAAAATATAGGTTGAGTTGGTGAGAATATATTATAATGAGGTGATTATTAATTATGTAGGATCTCGAGGCGAGGGTAAACTTGCCATAAAGGTCGAGTAAAGCTTCCAGTTGCTCCTACCTCCAGACCAGTCCAGCCTTTCTCAAGGCAAGTGATTCAACCTATTTTTCGTTTACACTGCAAATGTGTGATAATTAGTTCCTATATATATATATATATATATATATATATATATGATGCGAGTATCCTGAGTTATCTTGTTATACTTGAACCAGGTGATTCTTAAATCTATCTTCGTATTATATAGAAATGCCATGAACACTCAAGTACATATTGCAAGTAGATCAAAAGTCGTATCATGCTAGTACATCAAAGTAATTGGAATGCCCTGATAAAATAAAGATAATACTTGATTGATCCTCTTGATTAACATGCTATTGATTCCTAAAATCTTGACATCTCACCCTGATGCTTGAACCCCAATAAAAACTTTACCTTGATACCTAAAAACCAGTTATTCTTTAAAAGTTGTTCTTAATTGATTGATAACCCTTTTCTTACCCTAAAGTTCGACAATCCTGATATACCTTAAGCTAAAGATCATTTTCTTCATACCTTAACACCCCTAGTATACATGAAGCTTATCTTCTTGATGTTCTAGTACATGTACCTTGTCGAAAACCCTTGTTTAAAGCCTAGTTTGGCATTACTCTTTCCTATTATCCAAACACTCTACTAAATCTCTTTGTCAGAAACCTTGTAAATAGTAACTGTACAAGTACCCCAATAGAATAAGGTCTAGTGAATCATGGCCCTGAGAGTTTGTGACATATTTCTAGTATTTCAAAGTTGATCTATAATCCCTTAATAAAAAAAATGTTTATTGTTTAAGAGATTTTATTATAAATCGGCATCAGTTTTTGAAATGATTAAAATATGGATTTTCAGTCCCAAAGGGGGATAAATGTTTTCTTTGAATAGTGGATCTGGACTGAGACGCGAGTCCTTTCCACACTGATATTGTAGGCTTAAAAGTTGCCTAGGGATCCCATTAATGTTTTAGAACCCAGCGAGGTTCGGGATTAATTCGCGGCTGATCACCGGCTGTAATCCGTAGCGTCATAAAATGTTTTTCATTAAGATATGATTTTGAAAATGTTTTGATTCAACCAAATGATGCCATAGACTTTAAGCTTAGGCCCAAAGAGGCCCAAGCTAAGCCCTTGAACCACATCAAGTTTAGGAGATGCCTTATGGTCAGAAGAGTATAGTGTAGAAGTTTTGGAGGTAAACTTGTAGTGTAAGAGTGTCTAATGCACTCAAGAAACCATAGATGTCATTCTGAAATTTACCTTAGTGAGCACTTTCACTTATCACATAGTTTTAGAGCACTTATGAGTGAGACCTAGGTTGACCACTATGGTTGCAAGATAGTATAAAGCCAGTAGAGTAAAAGGCCCAAGTGAGGTCAATAGGTTTTGCATAGTTTAGTAAAGGCACATCGAGTTAGGAGGCCAAATTTGGAGACTTTGTCTAGTTTAGCAATCAAGTGACTTAAGTTGTGGGTCGAGATCATCCAAGCCTAGTGTTGCAATATGGTGTGTGTGATATTATTTGCTATTAAAATATGATATGTGAGTATATGTGGCTATGTGTACTATTGTATTTATAAGGTGATTATAAATTTCATGCATATAGGCCTAAGTGCCACTTGTGTTTAATTTCGGGTTAAAAAAAATATAGGTTGAGTTGGTGAGAATATATTATAATGAGGTGATTATTAATTATGTAGGATCTCGAGACGAGGGTAAACTTGCCATAAAGGTCGAGTAAAGCTTCCAGTTGCTCCTACCTCCAGACCAGTCCAGCCTTTCTCAAGGCAAATGATTCAACCTATTTTTCGTTTACACTGCAAATGTGTGATAATTAGTTCATATATATATGATGCGAGAATCCTGAGTTATCTTGTTATACTTGAACCAGGTGATTCTTAAATCTTTCTTCGTATTATATAGAAATGCCATGAACCTTCAAGTACATATTGCAAGTAGATCAAAAGTCGTATCATGCTAGTACATCAAAGTAATTGGAATGCCCTGATAAAATAAAGATAATACTTGATTGATCCTCTTGATTAACATGCTATTGATTCCTAAAATCTTGACATCTCACCCTGATGCTTGAACCCCAATAAAAACTTTACCTTGATACCTAAAAACCAGTTATTCTTTAAAAGTTGTTCTTAATTGATTGATAACCCTTTTTTTACCTTAAAGTTCGACAATCCTGATATACCTTAAGCTAAAGATCATTTTCTTCATACCTTAACACCCCTAGTATACATGAAGCTTATCTTCTTGATGTTCTAGTACCTATACCTTGTCGAAAACCCTTGTTTAAAGCCTAGTTTGGCATTACTCTTTCCTATTATCCAAAAACTTTACTAAATCTCCTTGTCAGAAACCTTGTAAATAGTAACTGTACAAGTACCCCAATAGAATAAAGTCTAGTGAATCATGGCCCTGAGAGTTGGTGACATATTTCCAATATTTCAAAGTTGATCTATAATCCCTTAATAAAAAAAATGTTTATTGTTTAAGAGATTTTATTATAAATCGGCATCAGTTTTTGAAATGATTAAAATATGGATTTTCAGTCCCAAAGGGGGATAAATGTTTTCTTTGAATAGTGGATCTGGACTGAGACGCGAGTCCTTTCCACACTGATATTGTAGGCTTAAAAGTTGCCTAGGGATCCCATTAATGTTTTAGAACCCAGCGAGGTTCGGGATTAATTCGCGGCTGATCACCGGCTGTAATCCGTAGCGTCATAAAATGTTTTTGATTAAGATATGATTTTGAAAATGTTTTGATTCAAGCAAATGATGCCATGGACTTTAAGCTTAGGCCCAAGGATGCCCAAGTTAAGCCCTTGAAACACATCAAGTTTAGGAGATGCCTTATGGTCAGAAGAGTATAGTGTAGAAGTTTTGGAGGTAAACTTGTAGTGTAAGAGTGTCTAATGCACTCAAGAAACCATAGATGTCATTCTGAAATTTACCTTAGTGAGCACTTTCACTTATCACATAGTTTTAGAGCACTTATGAGTGAGACCTAGGTTGACCACTATGGTTGCAAGATAGTATAAATCCAGTAGAGTAAAAGGCCCAATTGAGGGTCAATAGGTTTTGCATAGTTTAGTAAAGGCACATCGAGTTAGGAAGCCAAATTTGGAGACTTTGTCTAGTTTAGCAATCAAGTGACTTAAGTTGTGGGTCGAGATCATCCAAGCCTAGTGTTGCAATATGGTGTGTGTGATATTATTTGCTATTAAAATATGATATGTGAGTATATGTGGCTATGTGTACTATTGTATTTATAAGGTGATTATAAATTTCATGCATATAGGCCTAAGTGCCACTTGTGTTTAATTTCGGGTTAAAAAAAATATAGGTTGAGTTGGTGAGAATATATTATAATGAGGTGATTATTAATTATGTAGGATCTCGAGACGAGGGTAAACTTACCATAAAGGTCGAGTAAAGCTTCCAGTTGCTCCTACCTCCAGACCAGTCCAGCCTTTCTCAAGGCAAATGATTCAACCTATTTTTCATTTACACTGCAAATGTGTGATAATTAGTTCATATATATATATGATGCGAGAATCCTGAGTTATCTTGTTATACTTGAACCAGGTGATTCTTAAATCTTTCTTCGTATTATATAGAAATGCCATGAACCTTCAAGTACATATTGCAAGTAGATCAAAAGTCGTATCATGCTAGTACATCAAAGTAATTGGAATGCCCTGATAAAATAAAGATAATACTTGATTGATCCTCTTGATTAACATGCTATTGATTCCTAAAATCTTGACATCTCACCCTGATGCTTGAATCCCAATAAAAACTTTACCTTGATACCTAAAAACCAGTTATTCTTTAAAAGTTGTTCTTAATTGATTGATAACCCTTTTCTTACCCTAAAGTTCGACAATCCTGATATACCTTAAGCTAAAGATCATTTTCTTCATACCTTAACACCCCTAGTATACATGAAGCTTATCTTCTTGATGTTCTAGTACATGTACCTTGTCGAAAACCCTTGTTTAAAGCCTAGTTTGGCATTACTCTTTCCTATTATCCAAAAACTTTACTAAATCTCCTTGTCAGAAACCTTGTAAATAGTAACTGTACAAGTACCCCAATAGAATAAAGTCTAGTGAATCATGGCCCTGAGAGTTGGTGACATATTTCCAATATTTCAAAGTTGATCTATAATCCCTTAATAAAAAAAATGTTTATTGTTTAAGAGATTTTATTATAAATCGGCATCAGTTTTTAAAATGATTAAAATGTGGATTTTCAGTCCCAAAGGGGGATAAATGTTTTCTTTGAATAGTGGATCTGGACTGAGATGCGAGTCCTTTCCACACTGATATTGTAGGCTTAAAAGTTGCCTAGGGATCCCATTAATGATTTAGAACCCAGCGAGGTTCGGGATTAATTCGCGGCTGATCACCGGCTGTAATCCGTAGCGTCATAAAATGTTTTTGATTAAGATATGATTTTGAAAATGTTTTAATTCAAGCAAATGATGCCATCACCCAAAATTTCATCTCTTGTTATTATTAGTTATATCTGCGCATTGTCATTCTTTAATATCTCGATTTATGTTTTGTACCGTATTGTTTAGCACTTGTTGAGCATTTGGCTCACGCCTTGCTTTAACCCTGATATTACAGCTAGCAGCCATGGTTAGATTCAAGCAGACAACACGTAAGACTTGTGATGCCGATGCGTATGTTCGAGCTCAGGTAGAATAAGATATAGTTTTGTGTGAGGACTCGTTATTAAAATCAGTTGTAATAAATGGTAGTGTTGAGCTGTTCCAGACCCTAAACTGTAAGATCTTGGATTCGGTTATATTTACTTTCTTTTAAATATTGTAATAGTTATATATTGTGTTTGTTAAGTTGGGGGTGTGACAATCTGTATCTATGTAAAGCATAAAAGAAGAAGAATACATTATGTTAGATATATTTGATAATGTCATGGCTAATATGTTTTATATTTAGCTTTCAGATCTTACTGAACAGGATAAATCAGTACTTAACTGTTGATCAGTACTTATACTGGAAGTCAGGACTTAAGGATATCAGTACGTATGTTATCAGGAGATAATCATCAGAAGATAGATATCAGAACTTAAGTGCTGAAGGATAATCAGATAAGGACAGTAGCTGATTAAAGGAAAGAAGATTGAGATAAACATAAGAAGAGATATGCATGAAGAAGGAATTCCGTGAAGAATGGAATACTTGGAAGAAAAGATATCTGATTGATATATTTTAGGAAGCAGAATTATATTCCATATCAATTAGCGATTATCTTATAACTGTGTAGTATATAAACACAGACATAGGGTTTACACTATAAGTGTTATCATTATTAGAGAAGATTATTCATTGTAACCCTAGCAGCTCTCGTGATATTTGTTCATCACTGAGAGGTAACAGTTCCATACTGTAACAGAGTTTATTATTTCAATAAAGTTTGTTTTCTGTTACTTAAGTTCTTAAAGTTCGATTTGAGTGTACTATACACTGTATCCACCCCCTCTACAGTGTGTGTGTGACCTAACAATTGGTATCAGAGCCACTCTGTTAACACACATACAGTTAAAGATTCAAACACAATCATGTCGGACACAGAAACTCCAACTAAGCCTACCACAACTGAGGAACCACCAAAGACACAAATTCAGAGTCGGTATGAGACCATCAGAGTTCCCATACTGAGACCATCTGAATATCCCATATGGAAGGTAAGAATGACCATGTTCCTGGAAGCAACAGATCCAGAATACCTTGATAGAATCAAGGAAGGCCCTCACAAACCAACCAAGCTCGCTGTTGCAGTTGCAGGTGAAGCAGCAAAGACCGTACCAAAGGAGAAGAGTGATTATACTGCTGAAGACATAGCATCAATTGCTAAGGATGCTAAGGTATGACACTTACTGCATAGTGCCATTGATAATGTAATGTCAAACAGGGTAATCAACTGCAAGACTGCTAAAGAGATATGGGATGCTCTGGAAATAAGGTGTCAGGGAACTGACACAATTAAGAAGAACAGGAAGACAATACTCACTCAAGAGTATGAACACTTTGACTCAAAGGCTAATGAGTCATTGAATGATTTATATGATAGATTTGTCAAACTTTTGAATGATTTGTCATTGGTTGATAAAGAGTATGATCTTGAAGATTCAAACCTTAAGTTCCTGTTAGCTCTTCCTGAATGCTGGGATTTGAAGGCAATGACAATAAGAGACAACTACAATCTTGATGAAACAACTCTTGACGAAATCTATGGAATGCTCAAGACTCATGAGCTGGAGATGGAACAAAGAAGCAAGAGGAAAGGAGGAAAGTCAAGGACAGTTGCTCTTAAGGCTGAAGAAGAATTCTCCAAAGCAGCTTCCTCAAAGAAAGACAAGGGTAAAGCTCTTTTCATAAAGTCTGATACTGAGTCATCAAGTTCTGAGAGTAATGATGACTCAGATTCTGAAAGCTTGCCTGAGACTGATGCTGATGAGGAGATGATGAAGCTGTGTGCTCTTATGGTGAAAGGAATCACAAAAATTGCATACAGGAAGTTCAGGAAGGGAAAGAAGTTTTCCAGGAAAGGCATAAGTTCTGATAAGAAGAATTTCAGAAGATCTGAAGGCAGAGGAGGAAAATCTGACAGAGGAGATTACACCAATGTTAAATGCTATAACTGTGGTGAGAAAGGCCACATATCTCCTGACTGCAAGAAGGTAAACGGTGACAAAGACAAGGCTCTTGTCACAAAGCAGAAAAGCTGGACAGACACCTCAGACTCTGAAAGTGAGGAGAACTATGCATTGATGGCAAATGCTGATAAAGAAAGTGCTGAGAGCAGTTCTGAAGTTGCTGAAACAAAGGTACCTCAGACTACTTATGCTTTTCATACTGATGATATTAATGAGTTGAGAAGATATCTTAAAACCATTTTTGTTAGCTATAGAGATCAAACTTTAACATGTGAAAGATTAACTTCTGAAAATCTTGCATTTAAGAAAAGGAATGATTTCTTAGAAAAAGAGTTAGTCATGTTCCATCAAACTCAGAAGGATAGAGATGATGCTTTTTATGTTAGGAATGAAGTGCTAAAATTAAATGAATCTCTAAAAACTGAGTTAGAAAAGGAAAGAGAGATTATCAGGACTTGGACTAACTCTGGCAAAACAACTCAAAATTTGCTAAGTAGTGGAAACTGGAAAGAGGGCTTAGGTTATGGAGAAGATAAGAAAGATAAAGGAACTGAAGAAATTAAGTCTGTTGATAAGCAAAAGCCAAAGTTAAAACCTGTTAAGTTTGTAACTGTAAAGTCTGAAAATAAAAAATCAGAAGTTACAAAGGAATCAACTTCTGACAAACTAAAACAGGAAAAGACAGCTGAAGTGAACATAGGCTAAATAACGAAGAAGCAGCTTAAACATAAGCTGAAAGATGTTAAGAATGCAAACAAGGTAAAATCACCTAGGAAAAATAGGAATGGAAAGGAAGGTGTGAATAAAAGCAATGATTATAAACCTGTTCCTGATGCTCCTAGGAAAACATGTCATAACTGTGGAAGTTCTAACCATCTGGCCTCTTTTTGCAGGAAGAATAAGAATATTAACTCCTTACCTTCAAAATCAGGAGTTAAGAGTCAGTCTGTTAGATACAAACCACAAAATCCTTGTTTTCATTGTGGTAGTTTATGGCATTCCATTTATACTTGTAAGGAATATCATAGTTTGTACTATGATTATTATCAAATAAAACCTTCTTTGGAGAAAGTTTCCATTGTTCCTTCTAGTGTAAATTCTGATTCAAAGTCTGATAGTGTAAGTTCTGATAAGAAAAATGTTAACACAAACTCTGATGTTAAATCCGCTGCAAATGTTAACAAACTTAATAAGGCCAAAGGATCCAAGCAAGTCTGGGTCCTTAAAACTAATAATTAGTGGTCTTTGTGATTGCAGGGTAACAGGAAAAATATTCTAGTTCTGGACAGTGGATGTTCACGACATATGACTGGAAATAAGGCCCTGCTATCAGACTTTGTGGAGAAAGCTGGCCCAAGTGTTTCTTATGGAGATGGCAACACTGGAAAAACATTGGGATATGGCAATATCAATCTTGGAAATGTCATAATTAAACAAGTAGCTCTGGTCTCAGGACTTAAACACAACCTACTGAGTATAAGTCAAATCTGTGACAGAGGTTATCATGTTGATTTCTTTGAAGAACACTGTGAAATTGTGAGTAAATCTAAAGGTAAAGTTGTTCTGAAAGGATACAGGCGTGGTAACATTTATGAAGCTAAGCTTTCAACAAGTACTGATGGTTCTGCAATCTGTCTGATGAGTAGAGCATCAATTGAAGAAAGCTGGAATTGGCATAAGAAACTCTCTCATTTAAATTTCAACAATATAAATGAACTGGTCAAGAAAGATCTTGTGAGAGGATTGCCAAACACAGTATTTGCTCCTGATGGTCTTTGTGATTCATGTCAGAAAGCCAAACAAAGAAAATCTTCATTCAAGAGCAAGACTGGATCATCAATTCTTGAGCCTTATCATCTTATACATGTTGATCTATTTGGTCCAGTAAATGTCATGTCAATTGCAAAGAAGAAGTATGCGTTGGTCATAGTGGATGAGTTCACCAGATACACATGGGTATATTTCTTGCATACAAAAAGTGAAACTGCATCAACTTTGATTGATCATATCAAACATCTGGATAAAATGGTCAAAGATTCTGTGAAAGTTTTAAGGAGTGATAATGGCACTGAGTTCAAGAATTTGATAATGGAAGAGTTCTGCAAAAGCCATGGAATAAAGCAGGAATTTTCTGCTCTTGGAACTCCACAGCAAAATGGAGTTGTTGAAAGGAAGAATAGAACTCTCATTGAAGCTGCACGTACAATGCTTGAAGAAGCAAAGCTTCCAACCTATTTATGGGCTGAAGCTGTGCAGACTGCTTGTTTTACTCAAAATGCAACACTCATTAACAAGCATGGAAAAACACCATATGAGATGGTGAAGAAAAAGAAGCCAAATATGAAATATTTTCATGTATTTGGATGCAAGTGTTTTGTTCTCAAGACTCATCCTGAACAGCTATCAAAGTTTGATCTAAAAGCTGATGAAGGAATCTTTGTTGGATATCCACTTTCCACAAAAGCCTTCAGAGTCTATAATTTGAGAACAAAAGTGGTCATGGAATCTATCAATGTCTCTTTTGATGACAAGAAGATTACTGGTCTTGAAGATTTCATTGACCATGATCAGCTGAGATTTGAAAATGAAGACTCAAATTCTGATACTGAAAATCCTGACAGTCTAAGTCCTGATACTATAAATTCTGATGGATTAAACTCTGATGTTATTGAAACTGTGGTGACTACGTCAAAGGAAGATGCACCTATGCAGGGGGAGCATACTCAAGATCCTACCAGATCTCAAGAAACATCAGAACATGCATCTGGCTCTTCAAGTTCTGATTCGTTAAGTTCTGATAAGCCAAGTTCTGATAGTGCTGAAATATCTAAATACTGAAGAATCCAACTCAGAGAGCATAGTTTCAGGGGGAGCATCAGAAAATGAAAATAGCATGGATCATGGGGGAGCATCCAGTTCTAGAGAAAACCTTCTATCTGCAAGGAAATGGACAAAATCACATACACCTGATTTGATAATTGGAAATCCTGATGCAGGTGTCAGAACTAGAACAGGTACTTCAAATGAATGTCTTTACAATTCTTTTCTCTCTCAGACTGAGCCAAAGAAAGTGGAAGAAGCTCTTCAAGATGCTGATTGGGTGCAAGCTATGCAGGAAGAGTTGAATGAATTTGAAAGAAACAAAGTCTGGACCCTAGTGCCAAGACCAAAGAATAGATCTGTTGTTGGTACAAAGTGGGTATTCAGAAACAAAACTGACAGTGATGGCATAATTACAAGGAATAAGGCAAGGCTGGTTGCAAAAGGATATTCTCAACAGGAGGGAATTGATTATGATGAAATATTTGCACCAGTTGCTAGGTTAGAAGCCATAAGGATATTTTTGGCTTATGCTGCTCACAAAAAGTTTACTGTCTTTCAAATGGATGTGAAAAGTGCTTTTCTCAATGGAGAATTGGAGGAAGAGGTATATGTTGAACAACCTCCAGGTTTTGTAGATACCAAACATCCAGATTATGTCTACAGGCTTGATAAAGCACTTTATGGACTTAAGCAAGCTCCTAGAGCATGGTATGAGACTTTAGCTCAGTTTCTTCTGGAAAGTAGATTCAACAGAGGGACAATAGACAAAACACTGTTCTACCTCAACCATGGAAAGGACTTACTTCTGGTCCAGATTTATGTTGATGATATCATTTTTGGATCTACAAATGACAAACTTTGCAAGAAGTTTGCCAAGCTAATGCAGTCAAGATATCAGATGAGTATGATGGGGGAACTTAGCTATTTTCTGGGCCTTCAAGTCAAGCAGAATGAGGAAGGCACTTTTATTTGTCAAACCAAGTACACCAGAAACTTGCTGAAGAAATTTGGAATGCAAGATTGTTCAAGTGCATCCACTCCAATGGCCACTGCTACAAAACTGGATAAGGATACCGGTAAATCAGTAGATATTACTGACTACAGAGGTATGATTGGCTCTCTACTCTATCTAACTGCTAGTAGACCTGATATCATGTATGCTACCTGTCTTTGTGCAAGATTTCAAGCAGATCCAAGAGAACCTCACTTAACAACTGTAAAAAGAATCTTTAAATATCTTATAGGAACAGCTGCTCTGGGTTTATGGTATCCTAGAGAATCAGATTTTAAACTAATAGGTTACTCAGATGCAGATTTTGCAGGGTGCAAAATTGACAGGAAAAGCACAAGTGGAAGCTGCCAATTTCTTGGAGGCAGATTGGTTTCTTGGTACAGCAAGAAACAAAAGTCAATTTCCACATCAACTGCAGAAGCAGAGTATATTGCTGCAGGAAGCTGTTGTGCACAGATTCTTTGGATGAAGAATCGGTTACTGGATTATGGGTTAACATATTTCAAAATCCCTATTTACTGTGATAATCAAAGTGCTATTGCTATGACAGGTAATCCAATTCAACACTCTATGACAAAGCACATCAGCATCAGGTACCACTTCATCAGGGAACATGTGGATGAAGGTACAGTGGAATTGCATTTTGTTCCCACAGATCAACAACTGGCAGATATCTTCACAAAACCACTGTGTGAAGCTACTTTTACAAGATTGGTAAATAAACTTGGAATGGTTTCAGGTTCTTTCTCTAAATCTGCTTAGACTTGTTCTGTGTTATCAGACTTTATGCTCAGTATTTACAGAATTAATCTCATTGTGTATTTTGTGCTTAATTGATAAATGTCTTTAAGTACTGACTGTTGTCTGATATATGTTTCTAGACTCTGATAAGTGATATGTCTGTTCAAGTACCTATTCAATCCTATGAGGATAACTGTGCTAGATACTGACCTAGTAGTCTTCAATAAACAAATGATTCCATGTAAGAAGTAATTATTTCAGTGGACATCTTATGACACTAGCAAATTCTGATAATTGAGCTTAGTTAAGTTTACTTTGTATATCTTATTACTAAGTCACAAATTAGAATAATGCTACTCATCTGTTAAGTTCTGATACTAGTAAAACTGTTGAATGTACTAAGTGCTGATAAACCTCACTTATCAAAAGAAAAAGTAAAAAGATCAAAGAATAAAATCAGGTACTCCTTTGAGATCTAGAGTAAAAATGTGGAAGGGACGACCCAAGTGCATTGCTGGTATTAAGTAAATATGCATTAGAAAAGCAAAATATTTTCTTGGTGACTTTTCACACTCTATGATTACTGGAGAAATACTCTGATAATAGCATAAATTCTGATAAACAGTCGTGACTCACTTACACTGAGAAGCCACTGTAAAATAGAATTTCAAAAGATGCATAAAATTAACACAAAACAGTTGAGGTGGACTCAAGCATAAACTCATTCATCAGTAGGTTTCAGGACAATGACAGCTCCTTAGCAAAATTTTAGTTATGCCTTATTTTTAAGATGTACTGAAGTGAATCAGACTTTACTCTTTGTCTGTTATTTAGCTTAATGCACACACTAATCACTCCATCTGAATGATGAAAATTTCTGTGGTGGTCTATGTTATTTTAGATAAACAGTCATTGTGTCATTATTGCACAAATTCTGAGGACAAGTTCTAGTTACATGTTCTAATGATTAAGTTCTGAAGTCTATAACTCAGAACTTGTATGAGTATTTACTAAGATGGGCATTCCTTTTTCGAGTTAAGAAATTATGTTCTGATGACTGTTAAGTTCTGATATAAGTCTAAGTTCTGATATTACAGTCTAATATTTTACTTGACTTATCTGTGAATAAAATTTAATAACAGTCTCAGTTAATAATTGAATATGTTGAAGTGGAAGATTAATAGTCACTATGATTAGGATTAATGGTATTCGTACTTGAACAGTCCACTGTTTCTTGTGTCTTGTGCGGTTTAAACCATGATTCCTCTTTCCAATGAATGTTATTCTTTTTCAAAGTCTAGGGAGACGAGGTAGAATTAATTCTACCTGTCAGCATTCAATTTCTTTGCGTCTCCTGGCATTCTCTTGTCTATATAAGCAACCACTTCACATCAGTCTTTCCATCACATTCTTCTCACACACTTATCCTCCTTTTTCTTTCAAAAACACAATGGTCAGATATAACATGTTTTTGAACTACCAAACCTTCAATATGGAGCTAAGTTGTGCCGAGTGGCAGCAGGAATGGCATGTCACAGCCATTCCTGAGGAGATATGGGACTCTGTCCCACAGGAGGTACTGACACGCCTCATGTTCTTCTATATGGACTACCATCGCCATCTGGAGCGATTGGAGGAGGAAAGGCTGGAAGCTCTCCGTCAACAAGAGCGAATCATCAGACTCGCCATTCTGTTTGTCGAGAGTAGGAAGAAGAAGATGACTTAATCTCGTCTTCTTCCTGTTTTTCTTCATCATCAGCTTTGTCAGGCTTCTTAGCTAGGACTAAGGCTGTTGATATTAGGATTAGAAGCTTAGGGAAAATCTTGTATAAGTATTGATGTAATTTCCATTTTATAAATGTATTGTCTTGATATATTAATGAAAGTTGTTTTTACTTCAAGATTTTGTCTCTGAGTTATTTTGTCTTGTGTTGATAAATCCTGATTGATATTCTGATGACCATATAAATTTTGTTTTATATTAAGTTCTGATTCATTTTCAGCACTTACTTATCTAATTTATCTTGGTCATTTTCATGTGATGTATTTTCAGAATATCAATGATGCAGTGAAAAATAATTCAATCAGTGCTAACGGTTTAAATTTTGAATTAAAACTGTTTCTCGTGATAAATGGAACGGTGTTTCCTTGAAACTAGGCAACTGGGTAAGTAATGATTCCTGTTTTCTAGAGCCCAGTAACTGTCCGTTATTACTGCATGTCTGACAGGTGTCCAACGGTAACATTTTTGTTCAGAGTATAAGTACAACAGAGAGAAGATTTCTTTAATCTTTTATTTTTCTTTATACTTTATCTCTCTCCTTACTTTTACTCTCCTTCTCCTTCTCCTTCTTTCTCACGTTGGTTTTTCATATAGACATTATCTCAAATACCTAACAGGCATACTTGGATTTTTTTTTCACATGGCACCAAAGGATTTAATCATTGATGGAGCTAAGTTTGTCCCTAACAACTATGCTGCAGTTCTTGATCACACTGAAGCTCCATCTGAATTGCACTTTGTGCAAGATCTTCTTGCACATAGTGAGGTTGGGTATGCATTAACACAGCCTGAATTCTTTTCAAGCCAACAAGTTCTGAGGTTTTGGAGGACTGGACTTTTTTATGATGGTGGTCAACGTGGAACTCCCAGTATTATCTTCCAAGTGGGTGATTCATCCTTTGTAGTCACTCCTGGTACAGTACGCAGGGCTTTACATCTTCCAGAAGATAGTACTTTCTCAATTCCAGAGGACTCAGCCCTTCGGGAGTTAATGGCTGAATTGGGATATGAAAAGAGTCTGACGAAACTTGGACAGTTGAAACGGGCTAATATCAGAAGAGAATGGAGTTTCTTCTTTGATTGCATCACCAAAGCTTTTGGAAACAAATGTTCGAATTTTGATGCCATTCCCATTATGAGTCAGCACATCGGGTATGCAATTATCAATCAAACTCATTTTGATTTTGCAACTGCTTTAATTGGTTTTATTGGGGATAGGATGACAGAGGATCGCGATGTTGTTTATTTTGCTAGATTCTGTCAACTTATTTACACTTATTGTACTGATGAACCTCAGTTAGTCAGCACCCAAACCCCACCTTTTAAGGTTGCAAAATGATACTTTAATGACCTGGTAAATGCTGATACTAAGAAAAAAGTGCTTAGACCATTACAGATTCCTAAGTCTGTAAAACAGATCCTGGTAAGTGATGATCCTGATACTTATAGATCTGTTTACTCTGATGTCCAACCAACTCCAAACACCCAAAATCCATCAACCTCAGTACCTACCTCTCATTCTACTCAACCTACCCTCAGAACATATCTCAAATACTATCTCTCCACTTCACAGACTGCTCAACCTTCATCTTCAGCACCTATTGTGAAGCCTTCATCTTCCAAGCCAAAGAGGACAAAGAATGTTCCTCAAACACCTCAAAAGAGAAGGAGGATTGCCTGAGAGATGACTCTAATTCTGAGGAACCGGTTCCTGCTAGAGAACCTGTTGTAACTGAAGCTGAGAAAGAGGTTTCTCAGAAGGATTCTGAAATTGGGGGTTCTAGTCTTCTCAAGAGGCTTAGACGAATGGTAGTTCCTGAAACTCCCAAGGAATCCAAATCAACAAGGAAGTACAAGAAACAGAGGGCACAAAGGCCAGTTTCAAATGATGAAGATGAAGCAGCTAAGGAAGGGATCAGGAATCTTTGATCTCACAAGACAAGGAATTTGCTCCAGTCACTTCTTCTCCATCAACTCCATCTCAGGAAGCTGTATCTGACAAGGCTAACTCACCATCTGTGTCTCTTGTTGATCCAGGCACAAGTGCTGAAATTGATATTCAGAACCTGGTTGTGCCTGAAATACTTTTCTTAGAAGCTCCAACAGCAAATAATCCTTTCACAACACCTGTTACTGATGCTGTTCAAACTCCAGAGTTATCACCAACACCTTCTTTGCATCAAGATGCTGATGATCAGACTTTAGGTGAGCATTAGGATTTGGCTGTTGATCAGAACTTAGTATCAGATCAGCAATTAGAGGATGCTGAAGCCTCCATTGCTACTCACACTGTTGTCTTATCCGAAGATACTGATTCTTTAAGTTCTGATGCTACAAATGCTAGAGATACTGGTGATGCTGCTCCAACTGTAGATGCTGATGAAGCAGGTCCTTCAGGACATACTCCTCAACAGACTCTTCCTAGTCTGAACTGGTAGAGAAGTTTGTTACTGGGGCTACACCAGCACCAGTCCCTTGGAGTGAAACTCCTGCAGGTCAGGAGTGGACTAAGGAATGGAACTCAGTTTCATGTGTTCCAAATGCATTACATCTTGCTGAGCACTTGACTAAAGCTGATGAAAATGTTAAATTCTGATGATTTTAAAACCCAGCTTAGAGTCACTGCATTGAGTACTAAACATCTACAAGGTCTTCATTCAACTACTCATGCAGAGCTACACAAGATTCAGGAGAACTTTATCAAACAAGAACAAGTTTGGAAAATTGATAAGAAAAAGTTCTTTCAACCTACCATTGACAGGATTGCTTATATTGAGAAAACTCAAGAGAAACAACAAGCTCAGATTGATGACATTTCTGACAAATCAAGCTTCTCAGCAATCTCAACTTACTGAAATCCAATCCTCAGTGGAATTACTTATCTCTCTTTTACTACCTGCTGATGCCAAAAAGGGGGAGAAGGTAATTAAGTCCAAATGCAAAACTAACAAGACACTGCAAGGAAAGGATGATGGAAATGATGATCAAGGATACTCTGGAATGGGTAGCGGTCATAGTCAAGGTAGAAGGTTTACATCAACACAAGCTAGTCACAGGACAAGTTCTGATACTGGGAAAAGAATAAGTTCTGCTGCTGGTAAAAGGATAAGTTCTGATGAACTTCTAGATCTTGATGAAGAAATGTCAAGACAGTTATTTCTTCAAGAAAATCCAGGAATGACTTGGAAATTTTAAAGAAGAAAGAAGCCAGACTGTGCATATTACACTCAGAACATTTCTCTAATCAATCAAGCAAAAGACATGACTCCCTATCAACTATTCAAGAGAGAAAAACCAACTTTAAACTTTCTGCATGTCTTTGGTTGCAAATGTTACATCTTAAGGAATCAATCTGATCACAAAGGGAAGTTTGATGCAAAGGCTGATGAAGGTATATTTGTTGGTTATTCTGCTGGAAAATCTTATAGGGTCTACAATCTAAGAACCAATATTGTCATGGAATCTGTGCATGTTGTGTTTGATGATAAAAAGATTGATGGACTAACAGATGAGGGACACCATGAAGGACTCAAATTTGACAACATTGAGATATATTGTGATGATAGTGAAGATGAGAATGATGAAGAAGGCATCTCAAGAAGAATTCAGAATCTGCCTTTAGATAATGCACAGAATGTTGCATCCGTTGAAAGTCATAATTCAGCTTCCGTTAAAAGAAGCAATGCAACATCCGTTGAAAGACAAAGTGCATCATCCGTTGAAGTTCATAATGAAGCATCCGTTGATCACAGTCTGTCAACGGATAATCAATTCACTTCATCAGTTGATAGGACTCCCAATTCCTTTCAAAGGATTAGCAACTCAGGGGGAGTTTCAACCAATCAACATTCTATCTCACATCATGACAATACTGAGGCAACCTCTGTTAGATATATTTGATAATGTCATGGCTAATAGTTTTATGTTTAGCTTTCAGATCTTACTGAACAGGATAAATCAGTACTTAACTATTGATCAGTACTTATACTGGAAGTCAGGACTTAAGGATATCAGTACGTATGTTATCAGGAGATAATCATCAGAAGATAGATATCAGAACTTAAGTGCTGAAGGATAATCAGATAAGGACAGTAGCTGATTAAAGGAAAGAAGATTGAGATAAACATAAGAAGAGATATGCATAAAGAAGGAATTCCGTGAAGAATGGAATACTTGGAAGAAAAGATATCTGATTGATATATTTTAGGAAGCAGAATTATATTCCATATCAATTAGCGATTATCTTGTAACTGTGTAGTATATAAACACAGACATAGGGTTTACACTATAAGTGTTATCATTATTAGAGAAGATTATTCATTGTAACCCTAGCAGCTCTGTGATATTTGTTCACATGAGAGGTAACAGTTCCATACTGTAACAGAGTTTATTGTTTCAATAAAGCTTGTTTTCTGTTACTTAAGTTCTTAAAGTTCGATTTGAGTGTACTATACACTGTATTCACCCCATCTACAGTGTGTGTGTGACCTAACAACCTCATCTAGAGCTAATCTACCATCTCAAAGGAAATGGACCAAGAATCACCCTTTTAAACTGATCATTGGTGATGCTACATCTAAAGTGCAAACTAGAAGGGCTACTCAAGATGAATGTCTGTACAGTAGCTTTCTATCACAGGAGGAACCTAAGAGAGTAGAAGAAGCTCTTTTGGATCCAGATTGGATTTTAGCAATGCAAGAGGAGCTAAACTAATTTGAGAGAAACAAAGTATGGAAGCTGGTACCCAAGCCAAAGAACAAGAGTTCTATTGACACAAAATGGGTATTCAGAAATAAGATGGATGAAAATGGCATTATCATAAGGAATAAAGCCAGATTGGTTGCTAAAGGTTATTCTCAACAAGAGGGAATAGATTTTGATGAGACATTTGCTCCAGTTGTCAAACTTGAAGCCATCAGAATCTTTCTAGCCTATGCAGCTAATGCCAATTTCAAAGTCTATCAAATGGATGTCAAGAGTGCATTTCTAAATGGGGAATTGGAGGAAGAAGTTTATGTAAGCCAACCTCCAGGATTTGAAGATCCAAAATTTCCAGACTATGTGTATTATCTGTTGAAAGGACTCTATGGACTAAAGCAAGCACCTAGAGCCTGGTATGAGACTTTGTCAAAATTCCTTCTAGATAATCACTTCACAAGAGGTACTGTTGACAAAACTCTTCTTTAGAAATGTTAATGGCTCTAAAATACTTGTACAAATTTATGTAGATGATATTATATTTGGATCTACAGATGATAAGCTTTGTAAAAGTTTGCTAAGTTAATGCAAAGTAAATATGAAATGAGCATGATGGGAGAGCTAACTTATTTTCTTGGTTTACAAGTTAAACAAGTTAGTGGTGGAATTTTCATTAGTCAAAAAATATATTTATGATCTTTTAAAGAAGTTTGACTTAATGGACTGTTCAACTGCAAAAACTCCCATGGCCACTACCACTAAGCTTGAATTAAACAAGGCTGAAAAGTATGTGGATATTTCAAGTTATAGAGGCATGGTTGGCTCATTTTATATTTAACTGCTAGTAGACCTGATATAATGTTTTCTACATGTCTCTGTGCTAGATTTCAAGCTGACCCTAAAGAATCTCACTTAGTGGCTATTAAAAGAATTTTCAGATATCTCAAAGGGACTCCAAATCTAGGAATTTGGTACCCTAGAGAGTCTGGTTTTGATCTAATTGGCTACTCAGATGCAGATTATACAGGCTGCAAAATAGACAGGAAAAGCACAACAGGCACCTGTCAATTTCTAGGGAACAAGCTTGTGTCATGGTTCAGCAAGAAGCAAAATTCTGTTTCTACATCAACAGCTGAAGCTGAGTACATTGCTGCTGGTAGTTGCTGTGCACAAATACTATGGATGAGGAATAAACTATTTGACTATGGTTTGACTTTTGACAAAATTCCAATATTCTGTGACAACACAAGTGCCATTGCCATTACTGAAAATCCAGTGCAGCACTCAAGAACCAAGCACATTGATATCAAGTACCACTTCATTAGGGAACATGTGATGAAAGGTACAGTGGAACTTCACTTTGTTCCAAGTGAAAAGCAGATTGCAGACATATTTACCAAGCCACTTGATAAATCAACAGTCACAAGATTAGTAAGTGAGCTAGGTATGCTTAATTATTCATAATTTATGTCATCTATAATCTACCTTGAAGCCTGAAATGAATTTGCTGCAAGAACAAAGTTGGCTTTAAGTAAGACTTATCCTATCAACGGATATTCCCTATCCGTTGAAAGCCAAAATTGTTCTATCAACGGATGTTCATTATCCGTTGAAAGACAAATACATTTCTGGTAATTTTATCCTTCAATGGATAAAATAGTGTTGATCATCAACGGATAACTATTTACCTTATCCGTTGAAGTGTCACATCAGTTACTTTCAGTAAGTCACAGCCGTTGATTCTTTTCCTTAACCGTTGATACAGATATGCACTGTTGTATGTATTTGTATTAAAGGTAGGTTACAGAATTTCTACAGTTTTCTTTCCTCTTAAACGGCTGTAATTTATTTAAAAGTATCGTTAATCATTTTATTTTCGTTTTAATTCAAGAAAGTATAAAAGCCCAATTGAACTCTTATTTTCACTTTACGCTTTCTAGCAATTTTTATTCTCCTTCTCTCCCAAAATTCTCAAGTTTTTCTCTGCAACCTCTACTCACAACAATGGTACCAGTAGTCAAAATTATGTCTCAATCTGGATTTGTTTATGAAAAGAATAATTTCGTAGCCTTGGTTGAAAAGAATGAAGCCCATTCTGATTATCACAAGATGATGGACTTCATCAAAAACTGCAAACTAAGCTATGCAATGCTGGAAGCCCCAACCATCTACTGTGAGGTGATTGAGGAGATTTGGACAACTGCAGAGTTCAACTCCACAGATATGACTATTGTCTTCTCTCTCCAAGGTAAGGATTATTGCATTAACTATGATGATTTACAGTCTTGCTTTAAGTTGCCTGAGAATAATGCCATGACACCACACACTGATAAAGATGTATCTGCTATGTTAGATTCCATAGGCTATGCTTTTGATTCTGCTAGTTTAGGTAGTATTAGAAGGAAAGGCCTTAGGAAAGAATGGAGTTTTCTTGGAGATGCCTTTATCAAGGTTTTCTCTGGGAAGATTAGCAATTTTGATGCCATAACTTCATCTCTTGTTAATATGCTCTATATGCTAGTTTCTGATAGGTACTTTAATTTTAGCAACTGTGTCATGCTAGAATTAGGTTCCAGATTAGGTAACAAAGCTAATAGACCACATAACATCTACTATGCTAGATTCTTTATGTTATTGGCTAACCATGTTGCTGAAGGATTGGTCATATCCAATGAGAATAATAAACTAAAATGCTGGGCACAAGAGAAAAGGGTCCTTTGAGACCTTGTGAGAATGAACCTCAATAGTCAGGTGCCATTGGTATATTTGCCAATCATGAATGCACCACAGGTAAGTGAGGTAAACACTTCTATAACTCCTATCATTTTCAACCCCATTGTTTCTTTGCCTTCTAGTGTGGCAATGGAATCTGTGTCTTTGTCCAAACAGGTTCCTACCAAAGCCACCAAAATTAAAATTTCAAAACTCAAGTCAAAGAAAACCACCTCTGTTGTTTCTCAAAAGACAACAGTTGTAACAACTACCATAAACCCTGAAGGGAGTGAACAGGGTATGAGTGGTGAGGGGAGGGGTGAACATCAAAAAACCCCCCAGGATAAGGTGGGAGAGGTGAGTGGTACCCAAGCCAGCCAAGCCATAGTCTCTCAAAAGACTGTGGTGGTTCAAAAGGAGTCAAACACATCCCTAGTTGCATCCTCCCAAAAGGGTGTAACTATTAAAAATAGTCCCCAACCAGGGACACAGAACAAAAGAGGGAGGGATACTGAAACCACACATTCACCAATTAAAGCCTTTTCAAGGAAGAAGAAAGCCAAGACCCTAGTTTCCACACAGGGGGCACACACAGCACATATACATCCACATGTATCTGTGCCTTCTCAAATTCAGCTTGATGTGATTCCAGCAAATGTGGAGTCACAGCCCCATTCTCTAATAGAAACACACCAATCATCAAACTCTCCATCACCCTCTCTGGATGTGGATATGATATTCACATCAATTCCTGATTCTCCCTCATTAAAACTCAGGGAGGAGCCCCACTCAAAATCTGATGATCATCATCTTTTAGATGATTTGTTGGATCATCAGCCAATTCTTTCAGATATGGTTGAAGAATCTGTGTCACCTTACTTAAAATCAATTCACACAGATTCAATAATTATGTCACTTTCTATATCTACATTTTCCTTCTTCAACAGATATCTCATCCGTTGACAAGTGGTTGTTCTTCAAAGATAAGCTTAACAGCAGTTATCCGTTGATACCATCAGTTTCCACTTCAACGGATACTCTCTATCCGTTGATGGTCTCTACACACTTAACAGAAACAATTCCAACTGTAGAGGACATGGTTACTGTACAATCACTTTTAGGTTTGAGGGAAGGGAGTGATCTTTTGAGTGAGAGGCTGGGTTGCTCCCAGGAAAAAGGAGAGGTTGAGAGTCACCATATGCATGCTATTTCTTCCAGCATGGCAAAAGTGAGTGAGGGGAGTGCCACCTTAGAAGGTGAGGGTGAGGGTGTGAGGGTGTGTGTGAGCCAGGGGGAGCCCCTGATGCAAGAAAATAGAGAAAATGAAAGAAAGGCAGGTACAGAAGCTATAAGGGTGGATCCAGCCATTGCTAGTGAGTCAATGAAAGTGGATGATGCAGAAAGGGAAAGACAATTTCAGCAACATTACAAAGTTGTAATTAATAACACTTCCTTGGATGCTGACACTTTTACTCACCCTGTTCCAGCCTATCAATTGTTGGCTGCTCAGGGCAATGTGGAGGCAGAACAGACTTTAAACATTGTACACACTTCAGAATCTCTTCTCAGAGACAAAGCTGCTGTTAACAGGCTGCCTTCTCAAGCTGGTGAGCCATCTGAAGAATTTGGAGTAAATTCTAATGATGCTGACTCTTATTCTTTGGATGAGAGCATGAACTTAGGGGGAGTAGCAGGCCCAAGTTCTGTTCCAGATCTTCCTGAATGGGCATGGGCAAAAGCATCAACACCAGGAGAGTTTGGTGTCACTTTGGTCAGACAAGTCATGACAATTCAGAAGGCCCTTCAGGAGACTACAGATGCTGGTACCAAGGCAATTCTTCAAGCTCATCTGGAATCTCTGCATCTTTTGCAGTTGCAGCATTTCAAACAGAATCTAAGTATGGATGAGCTCAAACAGGATATTGCTGATCTGAAATCCTACAATGCTGAGAAGTTGGATTCAGTCATACCTTATGGTACTATGCAAGATTTGTTGGGGAGACTGAGGAAAGCATCTGATGCTGACAAGAGGCTGGCCAGGTTGGAAGATAGAGTTCAGGTCATTGAAGACTCTATGGTCACCATTCTTCAGAATCAACAGACTCAAACAAATCTACTCATGCAGCTGGCAAAAGCACAAGGCTTAACCCCTACCCTTGATGATAACAAAAAGGGGGAGAATAAAGGGGAAAAGGGAAGGAGAGCCATCAACAACAGTTCAAATATCCCAAGTGCTAGTTCCTGCCATCACCACTTCTCCAATTATTCAAATCAAAGGAAAGCTTGATGGAATTGATCTAATCCAGATAGCAGCAGCTGAATTGCAAGTCAAAGAGCAAAGGAAGAAGATTGATGAAAAGATGCAATAAATTTTTGGTTCTACAACTTCTCAATCACAATCTGTGAAGCATAGCACAAAAGTGGAATCAATATTATGGAGCTCAAGCCAGTAGGGAGGAATAAGGTTGGAGAGACTTCTTCCATGAATTTGAAACCTATGGTTCTCAAGCCCAACAACAGATCCAACAAGGACTCTACAAAGAACCCTCTAAGCCTTGCTCAAATGAAAGGAGTGGATTTTCCTCTTCCACAGCCTGATGAAGACAAGCTTTTGGGTAGAAGTATCACAAAGCTCAAAGAGAACATGGATGTAGCTGTAAGGAGGAACATGGCTATTATCTTCAGAGAGGGAAAGAGCATCTGTGTGATGCAAGGACATCCCAAATTCTCAATAGCCAAGAGGGAAGAAACCAGAAGGTTGAAGGAAGAAGCCAAGAAGCTAAAGGCTAACAAAAGAGCACAAGCAAAGCTTGAAAAACAGCTAAAGTCAAGTCAAGCTGAAGAAAAGAAAGAAATTGAAGACAGAAGTGAAACTGAAGGTATGAGGGACTTGGTAGATAATGGTATGGAAGAGAGAAGTAAGGAAAGAGAGGAATGGCAGAAAGGAAATAGAAAGAAGGCTAATGCAAAGAGAAAGATGGTAGATGAGACTGAAGAAACCCAATCAAAATCCAAACCACTACCTTCTATTTCTGAACCCATTGTGCCTGACCCCTTCATAAACATTCATGGTGAACCAATCATTCCTAAGGAGGAACCAATTGATTGGGACACCATCAAATTGCCCACCTTCTTAACCTCTTCTCCACCATCAAAGAAGCAGAAAAGAAGAACCAAATCAACACCTCCCAAAACCTCAATCAAATTCACTCAGAAGCCTAAGCCTAAGCCACAAGCCTCTAAGGATGATTATGTTCACATTTGTGACATAAAAGAATTTTCAGATATTGAACTCTATCTGGATTAGCTGGAGGAAGTAAGGGGAATAGCTGCCTACAGACAGCTGCCAGAAAGACTAGTGTTCAAATACAAAGGAAGTGGGGAAAGAACTTGGCCTCTCTACAGGATTCTGAATGAAGGCTACTCTACCTTGGTTAGAGTCTACTCAGCCATACAAAGGGATTCTGGCTTTACCAGGACTGCCAAGACTGAGATTCTCAACAAGATTGCCAACATAAGGAAGACTTGGTGGGAGCCCAATGTCTTGCCTAGAACATTACTCATTCAAGAAAGAGGAATTACAGTTCACAAATCACCTCATTGGTTGATGGAGTTCAGAGACAACAAAGGAGTCAGAAGATTTTTCAGAATTAAAGATCAGCTCAAGATTGCCAGTAATGAAACTCTCAAGGATATGCAATCTAAGTTGGACATCAATGAAGAAGATGAAGCTGAATTCTACAGACAACTTCAACTTCAAATAGAGGAGAATGACAGGAGGCTAGGAAAGAAAACAAGGGATCAAAGGAAAAAAAGTAATTTGCTCAGGCTAAAGGAGCACCCTTGGAAACAATGTAACTCTTCAATTACATCTCAGCATACACATTTTTGTAGCACTTTTGAATTTCTGCTTTATTACAGTTAACATATTTGTCAAGTGTTTTGTTATCATCAAGATAAACCCAAATTTATGTCTACAGTTCTAGTAGACATAAATAGGGGGAGATTGTTAGGAATATGTGTGTTAGTTTGATGATAAAAACAAAACACTTAAGTAGAAATCTAGTGATTGTAGCCTCAACGGATAAGACCATCTTGGCTATCCGTTGAAGGAGTAGCTTTACTTAGCAATAAGTTAGTATTGTAGCACATTTCATTCTCTGGATTCAAGTTGTAATTCTTAGATGTTGTAGGAAAGTATCAGTCATGTTGACTCCTAGTGGATATGCAAATAGGAGGGCTAATTGTAAATATTTCATGCCTTGTAATTTGTATAAGTGAAGAAGTATCAACTGATATTGAAGACCTTCAACGGATAAGAAACAAAGCTTCAACGGATGTCTCTAATGCTTCAACGGATAATATCCATCAACGGATAAATGCTTCAACGGATAAAGACTTCAACTGATAATGCATCAACGGATAAAGCTTCAACGGATAAGGCATCAACGGATGAAAGCTTCAACGGATGCTTAGTTCATTAGCAGTTGATAGTGATAATTCATAAGCTGACAGAGGCACATGGGTTGACAGAGACAAATTAGAATGTGGAAGCCTCTAAGAGGAATCAAGAAAATGCAGCATTCCCATTCTGATGCAAACAAGGAAGTATTCAAAGATCTACAGCCAAGCCTAAATTGCATTTGAGAGAGAAAGAAGAGAAACATGTGAAGAATCTTTTTAATTGTATTTTACAGTTTTGTCTTCACTTGTAAACTTGGTGATATATAAACCAAGTAGCAACTAGTAATTAGAAGTATTTTCCTGAGCTGTTTAGAAATATCCAGAGAGAAAATCATCTAATTTGTACTAGGAAGCAGCTGTGATTTAATTCTTTGAATCACAGATTTTCTGAAATAACACATCTCTGGTGGAACAACAAATCCACCAGAAAAGTTTTTAAGATCTTTGTGTTCTTTACATTTGTGTTTGAATATATATCTGTCTGCATTGGCTTTAAGCAATTCACACACACACTTGTTCTCAGAAACACTTAGCCTTAGAAACTGCTCAAAACTTGAAAAAGTTTTGAGATTTACATTCAACCCCCCTTCTGTAAATCTCATTGTTAGTCCACTGGGAATAACAACTTTGTTCCCGGACTCTCTTGAGAGGAGAGCATGAATTTTATGACGTTTATAATCTAGAGGGTCGCTGACTTTTTTACTTGAGCGTATAACATTGAGGGACGTATAACTTGCCCGAGCTACCCTACTTGATAATTTTAGTTCACAAGTTTGAAATATTTTTTACATACATATATTGTCGCGACGTTATATGAAAAAAATTATTTTGAACGCAATCCAAACGCAATAATAAATATGTCATTTTAAGAAATGTCGCGATATTTACTTTTTTCAAAATAATGTTTTCTGTAAAACATTTATTTAAAATTATGCATTTCGCATAAATATTTATTTTTAGAGAGATGCATCTCGTACGGTCTTCTAAATTATTCACAAATTTTCAAAAATAAATATCTCGTACGATATTTTTAAAAATAAATGCGTCATCTAAATATTAGAATCACGCAATAATTTTACAAGCACAATAATATATTTAATCGTACATATTTTTAATTTATAAATATTTTTTTGCATAAAATAAATTTAAAAACAAAATTCATGGTTACATGCATGGCGTAATATAAAATCAATAAAATTTCACAGAAAATTAAAAGATAATTTGAAAACTTATCTATTTTTTATGCCGGGTCGGACTGAAACTAAAGCAAGTGTCTGATGCTCTTGCTGCGTCCCTGTGCAAAACCGTGTTCCTCCGTTTTTTTGTTGCGCGGGTCCCCTTGTCTTGGATCTCCACGCTTCCACATTTTGTTAATTATTTTTCTTTCCGTCCTAAACTTCCTGACCATAATTTTTATGTTGTTCTTCTCTACTTCCGTTTTTTGTATTGTGTCAAGTGTTACGTCGTCCTTAGGTAATGGTTGTCGTTGGTCGCTTTTAATTACATCTGACATGTATCTAACAACGGTGAAGCCCCCGTAATAAACCCAAAATCCCTAAATTATGAATAAAATTATCCGTTCCTCCGTCAGATAATAACCCCCATCCTTCTAAACCAAACGTTGTTGGAGGAATTTCGTAACAACACGAATTTGGAGGTTACTGGAATCACGGAACAAATTATATTGATTTGAAGCTGTTTTCACGAAGAACGCGCAGAACACGGGACGAACATTGATGAATGTTATAGCTGATCTTGTTTGATGATTTGTAGAATGCCAGAGAATAATGTTTATTCTCTCATCTCAAACCGTTGTCCATCCGTAAACAAGAGGCATACGTACCCTTTTATAGGGGTTCAAGCCACACATAGTACTTAGAGGACAAGTTACCCAGATGAGCTTGGGTTTGGTCCAGTCCATCAAAGCCCATGTTCGTTGACCGTTGGATAGTTCGTAGAAAGCCCATATTATTCCATGGCCCAAGCCCAGTTAGGCATAATAGGTTGTCATGGTATTAAGCGAAGATATCTCGTTGGTGAGGCACGAGAACACCTAGAGGTCTCACATGCGACCCCATAGAGTCCGGTCATGTGATGTGGACCCAAAAATATGAAGTAGTGCTGACCAAGATGAGGCCCTTCCAAGCGTAACAAAGTCCCGCAATATTTCCATGATGTGCCCCAATAGGGTCACGTAGTCATATATTCTTGTAATTATATCTCCTGTGCGAGTTGACATATCAGTAAGAACTCCCACTTGTCTATTCAAGTCTCTTTAAATATGAGGTGATGACTCCCAACTTGTTCATATGGGGGCAGGAATACCCTACTGTTGATGGGGAGGCAACCCGCTGTACATGGTAATATAATGGTACGACGTCTCTTATTGATATATTCCCACGTGTCAGCTAGTGAGGTCTTCGTCAACATAACGATACATAGTTTTTGGTCAATATACCAGTACGAGAGTTCAACTTCATTTTCGAATCCAATTATTTTAACTTAATAATAATTACAATTCTTGTTATGGGTCTGTTTAGAGTCCATGTCAATTCCGGGCATAACATTAACAATAAAATTATCTTAAATTATCAAGTCATAAATATCACTGTCATTAAGAACAAATTTTGATATTTGAAACACCTAATACTACCGAATATTATACTTCACAATTTTTTTAAAAAAAACAATTTACTAACAAGAGTTCTTACAGGATTAATAAATACAATACAAAGTGTACAAACGTTTAAATATATCGATGTTCTTCCTGATTAGAGAAGTAACCAAGTAATTTTTTAAAGATTACATGAATTATGTACTTGTCATTGTATTTGACGTGACTAAATTGTTTTGAACAATCAACCCCATCTAAACTTTTATCATAGAATTAAAATCATGAAAATTTTCCCGGACATGAAAACATCAGAATAAATCAAACTATAACAAAATAGACTAACTAAAACCCAAATAGATTAGAAGAGTATGATAAAAGAAAACAGAAAAGAAATAAGGCTATTTTTACTACTAGAAAAACGTCAATAGACATCGGCTAAAAACCGATGTCTATGAATGCAAAAATCCGATGTCTTCGTGGGTGATGTTAAAGACTCCCCCCATTTAACATCGGTTTTAAACTGATGTTAAAAACAACATAACATCAGTTCTTTGTTTAAAACCGAATTCTGTATCTTGATATTAAAATTCTCATGCATATCTAATCTTCATTTATCATAATAATATGATATTTATCAATTTAAATATATGTTAGCTAAGCAAAATCTTTCAATTTAACCAATAAACTGATGTTAGTAGTACCAGTAACAACATTTTTCATCAAACAACCGATGTTAATAGTACCTTTGACATTGGTTCTTCATTGGTAACTGATGTCTATTTGTGACAAACTGATGTCTATAATGCTTAATAACATCAGTTTTTGTTTCAAGATTTTTTTGATGTAGTCTTTAACATCGGTTTTTTATGTCAATGGTCAACTAGAACTGATGTATCAAGCTTTGATAGACATCATTTTTTTATTTGTAGCAGATGTTTATAGTATTACATTAACATCAGTTTTATGTCAAAAAAATGATGGATAAATGGCTTTGTTTTAAAATCAGTTGATTTGTATAAAATGATGTCTGATCACTGTTTTATCCATGTAAAAATCAGAAACACAGATGCCAAAAAATGCCAGAAAACCAAGCAATTGCCATTTAACAACCAAATTCAGCTCCAATATTTACCAAACTATCATTCCAATCTCCAACCATCCAAATTAACATCCCAATCTCCAAACATCCAAATTATCATCCCAACATACTAGCATAGTTTCAAATCTAAAACCACAAACAACTACTAGACATTCATCCATAATCTTTTCTAATTACTAGTTACAATCTGAATACATGCAACCAAATAAAGGTGTTTTTCAGATTGTAATATAGGTACCAGTCGCCAAGCTAGAGTCGCCAACAATTACATGAGGATGGATATAATCAAGCGTCTCATAGCGAACGACGTCAAGGTCCTCCTCTGTATAAGACTTGTGACTCTTGGAGGCCCACTGGAACACAAATTAACCTATGTCATTCCTCAACCAACTGAAAAGTATATCATAAAATTAAAAGTCAAAACAATAAACGATGGTTTTCCTGCTAGCCACCTTATCGTTTCAGAAACACCTTCGACTTTCTCGTCAATTAAGTCAAACTTTGTTCTCAAACCAAATCAACAAATAGCCTATTATGCTCCCCAATCATCCACTGAAAAGCCTTTTTTTCCTTCATAAATTTTTTCAAGCAACTCCTTACGCATCCTTTGAAAATACATAAATTTTTCGGTTACAAACTAAAATAATGCTATACAAAATTAATCAAGAAAAGAAAAAGAAAAGTGACTTACTTATATATGGAAACACTTCACTATTGTTTAAGAGGACGTGTAAATGCGCTCATCTCGTTCTTTCTCTTCAACAGATTAATTGTTGCAGCGATAATGGACCAGAAAGTTTGCCTTGGTCCTTCGGAAGACCGGCAGTTGTGAAACTATTTCTAGAAAACTCAGCGCAAAATTCTACAAATTCTTCTTTCAAGTATGCTTCGGCTATACAACCTTCTGGAAAATACGGTTTCGCACGTAACTTTTCAACACTTTATTAAAACGCTCAAATGGATATACATCTATAGAAAACTAGTCCACATAAACGCAATTCCCTGACCAGGTGTACTATTAGATGTATATATCAAAAAAAGAAGGCGGAAATTTTTTCAAGCTCACATAAGGTTAATACCACATCGGCTTGCAATTATCAAGTTTTGATACGTCAACAATTTTGTTGCACAAAAGTGTTGAAAAAGAAGCAGAGTCTTATTATGCTAACTCTAACATTCTTCGGAAGTACAGAACGAATTGCGACCGGGAGTAATTGTTGAAGGAGTACATGGCAGTCGTGAGACGTCATCCCAAATATCTTTAAATCCGCCATGAATACACAATTTATGATGTTTGAGGAATGCCCATATGACAACTTCATTGATGAGAGTGATTTCAGCACTTTCTTTTTTCAGCTTTTTGTTAGAGTAAAACTGAAAGGAGGCAGATAAGTTCTTTTTTCCTACTTCTGGAGCTAAATCAGTTCTAACCCCATTTTATCATATTTAGCCGAGATGCCTCACTATCT